>NC_133501.1:4347169-4416189 GCF_025370935.1 Choristoneura fumiferana | reverse complement strand
GTGCCCGTATCGCCACCTACACCGAAACAATATGACATTTTGTCTTAATTATAAGAGCTGCGGCGAAATGAGGTGGATAATTTTTGTTTTATAATTCAGACAATGGCGGTTAAAAGGTTAAGGGAAGTATAAACTTAAGATGTAATATCAACTGACGCTCAGTGCCCTTTTAGGTTTTACACAAAAAAAACGGTTATTGCGAGTCGGACTCGCGCGCAGAGGGTTCCGTACAGATTTGTTGAGTATCTATGAATATCCAGTGTTAGCTGAGCCCCTCTCCTAAGCAAAATGTATGCAGTGTGGTGCAACTTTAAATGGTTACTTACATACACAGAGACCTTACAGATACAGAGAGAGCCTTCATACCAAATTTTAGGTTTCTAGGACAACCGTAAGTACGGAACTCTGCTTGTGAGGCCATAGGACTACTTTATTTAACCCTTTACAAGCAGAAGAGGGGTGTTATAACTTTGACGCCAATGTCTGTCTCGGTTCTGTGGCATCGTATCTTTAAACGGATGGACCGATTTCGATGCGATTTTTTTGACATGAAAGTGAGCTTCCACGCGTTTGTTTTTAGATATGTTTCATTAAAATCGGTTCAGCTGTTTTTGAGATATTGAACTTTGAAATGAAAAATACAAAAATTAAAACACTGAGATATTTTATTTACAGGTGGAACATAAACTGATGATACTCTGACACCAAGTAAAAAGGCTAAAAGCAAGAAAAAGAAAAAGGTCAAAGGTTAAATACGACGCGTCTGATGACGAGCCTCTGAAGCCTCGCAAGAAAGAACGGAACGCAAAGAAGGAAGATACGGGTACGGTCTATTTGGAAGTTTTTTTCGAATAATAATAAGTACCAGGGCGACCGAGTTTCGCTAGGGCTAAATGGAAACAATAACGTACAACTCGGAATGTACGCGCAATAATGTACGACGTGATAATCCGAAGCATTATTGCTTCCGATTAATCATGCCGTACATTATCATGGTTGCGCATTATCAAGGCGTACAAAATATTGCGCGCGCTGTAATGTACGTAGTGATAATGTACGACGTTGATAATCTGAATCCAATCGATTCAATGAACAGACATTTTTCGCCGCGGATCGAGCGAGCGCAGCGAGCGAGATCGATATAGTCGGAGCAATCCGACCCGGTCGGGTTAGGTTTTTTTTTTTAATTTCAATCACGGTAATCATAAGGCATGATAATCGGAAGACAATCGTACATTATTGGTTCCCTGCTAGTTCGGTACGGATGATAATGACGGCATGATAATTCCGTGCTCATAAGCACGGATTATCAGGCGTGCATTATTAAGCGTGCATTAACAAGTCGTACATTAACTACACCCGGGCTAAATCTGGAAAATTCGCGTTTTTCCAGACCTATCCACATCGATCGATTGTTCATCTCCGATAACTCTTGAAAGTTGACCAGTTTTTGCCGCATGGTAAATGTTTGTTACTCCGAGGTTGAACCGAAGTGTGAAGTAAATAAAAGAATTTTCTCCAATATGCTTGGAAATGTCCGCCTAACTGTCCGCAAACGTAGTACACGAAGCTCTTCCTTATAGACTGCCACGAAAAAATAAAAAAACCTGCCAAGAGCGTGTCGTACACGCCCAAAATAGGGCTCCGTAGTCATTACGAAAAAAATAGCAGTGATATACTTTACTATCATCCTGATTTTTTTTCAAATTTTTTTTCCATCCACCGGTTTAGATTTTAGAGGGGGGGGGAAGCTCGATTTTAATGAAAATTTGCACTTTTAAGTTAATATTTCGCAAAAAAATCAATGAATCGAAAAATTGTCTTAGCAAACCCCTAATGGTTTTAAAAGACCTATCCAACGATACCCCACACTATAGGGTTGGATGAGAAAAAAAGAACACCCCCACTTTACGTCTATGGAGGTACGTACGTAGGTATGGGAGGTAAAAGCACTATACTTGCCTCAGCGGAAATGATAATTCGTGGATTCGTATTTATTGACTGATTCAGCTACGCTTCGTCGTCCGTCAAACTACTCATCCACGAATTGCTTTTTTCCCGGCCTTGGCAGTAATGTACTATTTTAAACATGGTTACTTCTTGTCTCATCAGGTACAGATGGAAGCTTAGTAAAGAAACGTCGCAAGAAAGAGAAGGCTGCAGGCGTCGTCACCAACTCGAGGGTCCACAGGAATCTGGAGCAGCTGAACGTGGCCGAGGGACAGATACAAATGGTGGTGCTGAGCTGGGAGGAGGTGACC
This sequence comes from Choristoneura fumiferana, assembly GCF_025370935.1. Classification (NCBI taxonomy): domain Eukaryota; kingdom Metazoa; phylum Arthropoda; class Insecta; order Lepidoptera; family Tortricidae; genus Choristoneura; species Choristoneura fumiferana. Next base: position 4,413,928 of record NC_133501.1, on the reverse strand, counting down.
TTTGATAACTGTTTATGTGGTTGCAAGGACACGGAAAGGGAGCGGAAGAGAGGAGTGGGTGGGGGAGGGACAGGGAGGAGTGAGGGAGGGAGAAGAACATGGAGCAGCGGGATGTGGCCAGGGACATACATACAGATGGTGGTGTTTGAGTTGGGAGGTGACGTTTTTAGGTTTTTGTTAAACATGTATGATAGAGCAGTGCTGGGCTAGTGATAGGCGGTGCTAGTGTTACCCAAATTGCGGTGCTAGTGTTACCTTTCATGGCGGCGCTAGTGCTACCCTAATGGCGGTGCTAGTGTAACCCTAATAGATGCGCTAGTGTTACCCTAATGGAGGCGCTAGTTTTACCCTAATGACGGCGCTAGTCTTACCCTAATTGCGGTTCTAGTGTTACCCTAATGGCGGCGCTAGTCTTACCCTAATGGCGGCGCTAGTGTTACCCTAATTGCGGTGCTAGTGTTACCCTAATGGAGGTGCTAGATTTACCCTAATGGCGGCGCTAGTGTTACCCTAATGCTGGCGCTAGTGTAACCCTAGTAGATGCGCTAGTGTTACCCTAATGGTGGTGCTAGTGTTTACCCTAATGGCGGTGCTAGTGTTACCCTAAAGGCGGTGCTAGTGTCACCCTAATGGCAGCGCTAGGTTTACCCTAATGGCAGCGCTAGGGTTACCCTAATGGCGGCGCTAGTCTTACCTAGTGGCTCTAGTGTTACCCAATAGCAGCGTTACTGTATATTAGTTTTTATTTAATAATCTTTTTTTTTTCTAACAGGTAGAAGCAGAGCGGCAAAAGGCGCTGTCCAGCGTTGTGTTCACACGCCATGAGTACAGATGTTACGATTGCGTTCTCGGGTTCAATCACCGGTTCAAGCTGGAAAATCACATGAACAAACATTCACCGGTATATATTTAACAGTTTACTTAAATATTCTGTTACTAGAACACATACATACCCCTTTCGAACGTATGTGCGGGTTAATTATATTTGAATTTGAATTTGACATGGATTGTACACAACAAATTCCACTGTCGTAATCGTAACTCTTTTTCATACTCGGGCTGGGTTCGAAAGGGATACAAAAAAAGCTGGAGCTGAGAATCGAACCTGGGTCTTCCCGGCAGTCCGGGATATATAGTATAGTGCATAATGGTATACAGATGGCCATTGGGGCCGTAAAGTTCTCGAATGGAGACCGCGCGGCGAGCGCAGCGTAGGACGTCCACCAACGAGATAGATGACCTGGTTAAAGCCGCGTTCACGGTGGATGCAGGCCGCTGCCAACCGAAGCGACTGGAGGTCCACGGGGGAGGCCTATGTCCAACAGTGGACGTCCTACGGCTGATGTGATGCTGAGAGACAAAATTACAAATATCTGTTACATAAAATATTTATACTTAATAAAAGAAACAAGTGTTTTTTTTCTTTTAGTTATTTACTTTTTAAATGGTCTTTTTAGTGGCCAGTACCGCTAACACATATGCAACCTCAAAGTACCTTAGGTTGAGAACTTTTCACCTGCCCCTCGTTATTATTTCACATCGACTGTGCGTGCGGGTTAATCAACTTTTAAGTGTAGCTGGTTGCCATGGTAACGTCTCCTGGGTCACTTATTAAAAGTATGATTTTATGGGGTGCAAATCCACTAAAAGTTTGGAGTTGTGACAGTTTTAAGGCAATCCCTTCGTGCTCATCTCATATGCATGCTAGTAGTATACATTACAAACATTTTTCTAAGCAAGTGTATCACTGATGTCTCCTGGGCTACGGAACAGAATGACAACACCAAAAAGTTGATTGACCATGGGCAAGCAACTTATGAGATGGTTATGGACCTGAATGTCGTTAAACAGTCCGCAGGCCCGGCGGAGTGTCCCGTATGCCACGTGCGATGTCGCGACGAACACGCACTCGTCGCGCACAAGCGGCGACATCGAGTCAGGTAAGCGACATGCTTCGTTAATCTCCAAGACATCCTCCTGGATCTCTATAAAAAAATGTAAGATGACATAAAAACCGAATGTACTTTATAGAGAAGTACCTGGGCGACCGCGCTTCGCTCGAACTAAAACTCGATGACAAGCGTTTCTCCCAGAGATAAGACCGAGCTGAATCTTCTGTCGTTTGTGTTCTTTTACAAGCTTTTATTTAACTTGCAATATGTTGTGCGGGTCAAATCTTGCAACCGATTTTAACTTTTTAGTGTTGTTATTCTGTCCCCGTGACTCAGGAGACACTTGCTTAAAAAAATTTATGCAATGTATATTAAAAGCATGCTTAGGAGGTGAGCCATGAAGGAATGAGGGCTATCGCGTATGAATTCGCCGCTAGAGGCGCTAGTGTAGCGTGAGGTCTCCGAAATGTCAAATCTCATAGATTTTGGGTGAGCTACGCGGGTTTATTTATAATTAGAATAATTTTGTGAATATTTTGCAATATCTGAAATTAATTATGGCAAATATGCGTTGCGGGGCAATGAATGTCTGTGTTTTGAGACAGTTTTGTCTTTCGGAAACCTTTGTCCTCCCTTTTTTCCGAACAAAACGGGGACTATGCAACACTGTGGCATGCTCGATATTTTTATGGTACGGTTTTAAGGTGTATTAAATATGATTTTAATCTAAACTTTGTTTTCACGCCCGTAATAACAGACTTTGAAAGCCATACTTGAAAACCTCACGCAACAGTGCGCCATCTAGTGAGACAAAAAACGATAGCCCTCATTGTCTTAAAACTATCGCAAATCCTAACTTTCAGTAGATTTGTACCCGGGCCACTTTGGATGTTACTATGATAGCAGCCAGATACATTAAAAAAATGATTGAGTCTTATATAAATAAATGCTGGCTGCGATAGGGTTCTACCGAATGCGCGCTCGTCAAGGTATATACTTAGTTTTTTTAAGCATTAGAAGTAAGGTAAACAATGTTGACGAGTCTTTTTATTGAAAAACGTTTAAAAAAACAGTGAAACAAATAAAAAAAAAGATATATTATTGTTATTAGTAACTATTACTTATGAAACCAAAAGAATGTAAATGATCATATGTCCTTGCTAATTGTTACATATTTGCTGTGACTTATTTTTAAAACAGTGTTTTCATCACTTAAACTCTCAAAGTAGGTTGCATTTAACTTTAAATCCGTGTTGTAAATTCGATTTACATATTTAGGGATGTAAGTAAATTTACAAATCGAATGGTGCTCCTTTGTATTCACGAACTGTTAAACAAGGAGATTGTAATGCGTAATACTTACCTCCAAACCTCCATGCTGGCATAATGCTGCCGGCCAGGGCTGGCTGAATGTGTCAAAGCCAAAGAGCGCGAGGCCATTAAAAAAAAACGAAAGATGTTTTGGCGCGATAAATTTTCTTCCGCTCTGTTACAAATTGCGTATACATTTATAACGGTTTTTCTTTATTTCCTCGCATTTGTGATGAAAAGTAGTGTTCAACTCGAGTGTAAATGACCAATTACACCCGCGAACTATTAGCACCCTCGCTCGCTTTGCTCGCTCGTGCGTCTAAATATCTTGGGTGTAATTGATCACTTACAACCCATGTTATCAATCTACTATTTTCAACAAAAAGACACATCAAGATCGCTTACCTTCGTTCTAATGTTAAAAAACGAAATATAGTTGAAGTGTCTGTCGTGTGTTGCGACAGATGGCGGCTGCGCGGAGTGTGGGGAGGCGTCGTCCCGCGCGGCGGTGGCGGCCGACCACGCGGCGCGCGCGCACGGCGCCGCGCCCACGCACGTCTGCAAGCAGTGCGGCCTCACGCACCAGTCAGTACGGGATCTCTATACTGTAGTGTGTTGGTTGTGGCGCGCCACAGATGGCGCATACGAGGCTGGCTAATTATTTATCTACACCCATATCATAAGTCCTCTATAATGCGTTTGAAAACCGTTGGACTTTCTTGTCTGTGGTAGTAGGTAACAACAGTAACGTAATGTTCATTACAGTATCAACTATAATGAGTTTCAAATTTGGAACAGCTGTCAAAATCAACACAATTTAAATGAGCCTCCACATATCCTAGTATAAATAAATAAATAAATATCACGGGACAATTCACACCAATTGACCTAGTCCCAAAGTAAGCTGAGCAAAGCTTGTGTTATGGGTACTAAGCAACGGATAAATATAATTATATAGATAGGTATACTTAAATACATAGTAAACACCCAACACCCGAGAACAAACATTCGTATTTTTCATACAAATATCTGCCCGTCACGGGAATCGAAGCCGGACCTCAAGCTTCGTAGTCAGGTTCTCTAACCACTAGGCCATCTGGTCGTCTAAAATGTATGCATAGATAGAACATTTTCTCGATTGAAAATGTCACTATGGTATGTTTTTAAAAACATAAGTCGCACGACAATTTGATCTCGACATTAGAATAAGAACTTTACTGGTTTTTATGTCTTGAAACAAAAAAAAATTCGTGACAGAGATTTGGCTTGCCGCCATTACTTTCGTCATTTTGTTTGTTGTTTTTTTTTGCTACATGTATGTGTATTTCATTGGTTCTCTCTTCAACCTAAACGGCTGGACGGATTTTAACATATGAGGTATCTAATTCATCATAACTGTCAAAGTGACAGTATGTAATATTTCAATATGGCGTCCGTGAAATTAAATATGGCGGAGGCAATTTTGATTTGCTTAAGGCTGTGTTACCGCCAGTGATGTGCGAGGATGCATCTAACAATCTTATTTTACATGGCAGGTCTTTGGCAAAACTTCGGAATCATATGAAAAATCACGCGGAAAGGCAGAAATGTGAACTTTGCGGCAAAACATTCAGGGACAGGACCTCACTGCGCACACACTTGTTGTAAGTATATCAACCCTCGCTTTATCTTTACAATTCTTCACAACTTAAGAGTCACCCTATATAGGGATTCTCTGACCATGGGGTTTTAAACCCAAGGTTCGATTCTACACACATAACTGAGCTATTATGGTTCTGCAACTTTTTTTAAATTTGTCACTGTTAATCAACTTTTTAGTGTAGCTGGTTTCCATGGTAACGTCTCCTGGGTCACTTCTTAAAAGTATGATTTTATGGAGTACAAATACACCAAAAGTTAGGAGTTGTGACAGTTTTAAGGCAATTCCTTCATGGCTCATCTCCTAAGCATGCTAATAATATGCATTGCAAACATTTTTGTAATCAAGTGTATCACTGATGTCTCCTGGGTCACGGGGACAGAATAAGAACACAAAAAAATTGATTGACCTAATTTCAGTTTTTTTCATTCAGATTAAATGTAATTTTCAATGTATGCGATACAATACAAAATTGACAGCACATTTATAAGTTTATCTAAGAGATGTGAAATAAATGAATGAAAAATATCTAAATTCAAATTTTTTGGTAATGTTACAAAACAAAAGTAGCTCAGTTACGCGAGTAGAATCGAATCTTGAATTTAAAGCCATGGTCGGAGACACTGTATGTATATTTATAACTTTTTCGGCTGCATCCTTTGAGACACGGTGTATATTTTGTCTTCAGTATACATCGGGGCGAGAAGGAGTACTCGTGCCCGCACTGCGCCAAAAAGTTTCTCTTCAAGAAGGCTATGGAGGTGCATTTGATCACGCACTCGGCGCCGGCGCAGCTTTATTGCCTAGAAGTGAGATGGAGGGCAAACCTTGGCTTATTCTTTACCCGTTTATTTTTTATTTAGTAGTCAGTTTCAAATTTCGAAGTCTACAAAAAGTTATAATTTATAATTCAACGTAGTAAGTGTACATTTATACGAAGAATGGGGAATGTCTCAAACATTTAGAAACGCTTGTATCAATAGGAATAACCTTTCTAATTAACAGAAAAAAATATCATATTTTTAAGTAGCATCAAATAATTAAAAAAATTAAAGATTTTTCTTAACCACCAAATTACGACAGTCCGTTCGGTTACGGATTGTTCCATAGTCCAGAATAAAAAACATTCAAAAAGAATTTATGTGTCTTTGACTCGATCGTTTTGACAGGTGACACTCTTTACCGGGCCGAATAATACTGACATGGAAATACCGACCCTGTTTTTCATGTACACGCCCATAGAAACTGACATGAGCTTAATTATAGCATCAATTACCTACTGTGTTAAAAATAAAGTTGTGTTAAATACTTGTGATGTATAGATATCATTTCATAATAATGTAAATCTGTTCAAAAAAATATACCTCGTTGAGTTTCTTGCCACAGACAGAGGTTTTTCCGAACCGGTGGTAGTTTTTTTTTGACATTCATAAGTGCTTGTTTTGGCCTAAATTGAATAAAGATATTTTGACTTTGACTGAAAAATCTGTTATTTTTTTCTGTTAATTAGAAAGGTTATTCCTATCGATAAATAAAGTTTCAACCGTTTCTAAAATTTTCACCCATTCCCCATTAGGCGCTTTTGATCCGAGTCTTGGTATTTGAAACTTTTAAAAAGACAACTAGGGAAATCTTAAATTAGGTGTTAACCACTCTATTAATATAATGGGAATGGTTTACACACTGCATCTGTATTTTGATTGCAGTGCGACATGACGTTCAAAAACCGGATGTCTTACTACCAACACAAGAAGTATAACCTCAAGCACATCGACCCAGCCAAGTTGAAGTAAGTACTTAACTAAAAATATTTTTAGAAGCTTTTAAATAATTGATAGAATCAGGGGTGCCTGTCGTATCGCATAACTTTTTTGTCCTAAATATGTTTGGCATAATGTTGAATGGCATACTACTCGTTTGTCCTAATATTTTTTGCGCATAGTCATTTAAAGTCCTAAAGCAAGTTTGTCCTAATATTGATAACTCTAAAATCGAATTACCTAAAGCATAATATTCCTAACATAAAATCTTCTAAAACCCATATGTTGAAGCGAGCGAGCAAGACCTTCCGGGGCACTCCGACTCGGATAGGTTAGGTTAGAAGGCTAAGGCGGGAGCGAAGATTTTTTTTTGTCATCCCTAAACGATCCCTATTATAATATAACAATTACAATAATACACCTCAATCATTCGACAGTTGAATCTTAGCCACATCAAACGATAGGACAAATAATATTTAGGACAAACGATAATAGGAGCAACAATTTCGGACAATCAAAAATATGCGGAACCAAGTGTATGCCATACGTCATTAGGACAAAAGACGTTATGCGACACAACGATAGTACTTATAATTGCATGCCATCCGATATAGACCTATTGAATCTGGCGTTACTTTGCGGAGGTCCATATCAATGTAATTAAAAGAATTTCTTTGCTCACCCGCGACCTTACGATAGCTAAGTTTATGCAAAATATGCGTGTTCATGCAGTTCCTCCACCTCCGCACTGTGGGGGTGATTTTTTTTCTCGACCAACCCTGTAGGGTGAGGTATCGTTGGATAGGTCTTTTAACCATTAGGGGGTTGCTAAGACAAATTTTCTATTCAGTGATCTGTTTGCGAAATATTGAACTTTGAAACATACCTAAACTTGGAAGATTCCGTCCGATATTACTGCTTAACTGCTTATTACGATATTACTTGATTTTTTCGTAATGGCTACGGAACCCTATCCTGGGCGCGTCTGACACGCTCTTGACCGGTTTTTTGCTTGTAGACACTAGTTAGACATAATTTTGACAGTGACAAAACTTGTCAGGTACGAGTGTCCTCTGTGCGACAAGAAGTTCCTGAAAGCAGTTCGCTTGGAGGAGCACAATTTCGCGGTGCACCTTAAGGTCACGCCGATACGTTGCACCATGCAGGACTGCGATTTCGTGAGTACAAAGAGGCCTACATCACCATCCTAACATCCCTACCTTACCATCCTAACAGCCTTACATCACTATCCTGACTGCCCTACCTCACCTTACTAACAGCCCTACCTCACCATAGTTACAACCCTACCTCACCTTACTAACAGCCCTACCTCACCATACTTACAACCCTACCTCACCTTACTAACAGCCCTACCTCACCATACTTACAACCCTACCTCACCTTACTAACAGCCCTACCTCACCATACTTACAACCCTACCTCACCCTTGTAACAGCTCTAAGTCATCATTCTAACAGTCCTACCTTACCATTATAACAGCCCTACCTCACCATATTAACAGCCCTAACTCACCATGCTTAAAACCCTACCCACCATCCTAACTTCTTTTTTACAATGTTAGCTTGATTAAAAGTATCAATCTTCTTAAAAAGAAATATGATTCAGCAAAAAAGAAAAAAAACCCAGCCCAGCTACTGTTTGTTATATAGATAGATAGATTATTTACTGTCATCCATCACTGTTACATATTAAACACTGTTTGAAACGCCTATTAAAATACGTAGAATCACGAGAGTTGCGGGCAACCAGTGGATGCAAATGGCGAGTCGCACTGTGGCGTTCTAACGGCTTTTGCTAGGCAGTGGACGTCTTCCGGCTGATGATGAGGAATAGTAAAATTTACGGCCTAATGGCCAAGTGGTCAGAGAACCTGACTACGAAGCTTGAGGTCCCGGGTTCGATTCCCGGCCGAGGCAGATATTTGTATGAATAATACGAATGTTTGTTCTCGGGTCTTGGATGTTTAATATTTATTTAAGTATGTATTTATCTATATAAGTATGTTTATCCGTTTCCTAGTATCCATAGTACAAGCTTTGCTTAGTTTGGGACTAGCGCAATTGGTGTCAAGTGTCCCACGGTTAAAAAAAAAATAGTATGCGTGTATGTGTGTGTCAGGCGTGTTCGTCGCGGCCCGTCCTGCGCACGCACATCCGTATGATCCACCGCAACGTGCGCGCCGTCAGGAACCACGTGTGCGACACCTGCGGGAAAGCCTACACGGTAAGTATTGTGAACTAGTAGTTAATTTAGTAGTACTGGTTTGGTAGTAGTCTAGTAGTAGTAGTGTTAATTTAGAACTTGGTTATCTATTGATTTCCCGACATTCATTTGCTCGAATTTAATTTGACCGAATTTCATTTGCCCGAATGTTTCGTTTACTACAAAAGTTATTTGACATACTCTTGTTTACCCGAACATTAGATGCCATATTGATACGATTGCTATACATATTGTTTTCCATATTTTTAAGTGCAAAAATATTATTTAATGGAATATTTACGACCAGATGGCTTAGTGGTTAGAGAACCTGACTACGAAGCTCGGGTTCGATTCCCGTGTCGGGGCAGATATTTGTATGAAAATACGAATGTTTGTTCTCGGGTCTTGGGTGTTTACTATGTATTTAAGTATGTATCTATCTATATAATTATATTTATCCGTTGCTTAGTACCCATAACACAAGCTTTGCTAAGCTTACTTTGGGACTAGGTCAATTGGTGTGAATTGTCCCGTGATATTTATTTATTAAGTATTTATTTATTTTATTTACTTAAACGCCATAATGAATAGTATTTCGTTCCGAATCCATCCTTATGTATATTCAACCTTACCTAGCCTATTTGCTTCCATTCTTTTTATATTTAAGTCTGATAGGGACCTGAACGACCGTAATTAATATAGACGGAGTTCCGCGCTCCGCTGCGCGAACTATAGACAAAAACCTAACCTAACTTATGTGAGTAAAATCGGACCCTATCGCGGGCCAGACCGTGGGCTCTCCCGCTTTCTTTCCGCTGGCCGGATTAGAGGGGCTCGCGGGCCGGACTTGGCCCGCGGGCCGTAGTTTGGCGACCCCTGCTCTAAACCGACGTGCATGCATGAAACGATTAATGAATGTAGAGGAAGCGAGAGTTGTATGCCAAAATCGTAGCAAGTGGAAGGATGTAGTCTCTGCCTACCCCGTTGGGAAAGAGGCGTGATTTTATGTATGTATGTATGTATGTATGTGAACACTTAATTTTGAGTCTTAATCCGCGTTTTCACTTAGTGTTCTGAACAGCAGGGCTACTACGAAACTAGAAACTCGAAGTTCGTGTCGTGCGGTCTCTCTCTCTCTCGTATTAAATAGCGTAAGTGTCAGAGAGACCGCACGACACGAACTTCGAGTTTCGTAGTAGCCCTGCAGTTCTGAGCGAGCAATCGTTATGTTCATTCGCTAAATGGAAACAGGTGTTTGCTTTTGTGCGCGTACATCGGGAGATCAGCAAATGCTTGCTCAAAACAAATTGTTAGTTCAGACACAGTATATATACAGCGACTGCAGTACCGCGAGACCCCCTTAGAGGCCGTGTAGAGCGCGCGTCTGTGTGAGTGTGTTCGTTTCGATCTATTTGTTCGTAGCTTCCCTACTGCTTTAGCTTATATATGTCGGCGGCCGATCGTAAAATCCGCCAGATCACGAAATTCCTAGGCATATCGTAAAACGCCGCCATTTCATGATATGCCTAAACGTTGGCCAGGCATATCACGATGTGCCTGAGAAATAATACGGCAGATCGATTAGAGCAACGCATTCGTCGATATTCCTAGCTCTATACCGGGCACAATCGTAAAATAGTCGCTTTGGGCCACTGGTGGCGCTGCGTATGCAATGGCGGCCGTGACCAGCTGACCGGCCGTGTTTGTTAGCGCGTGAAAAATGTCGGCGTCGCAACAAATTGATCTTTAAACCGAAAATAGTGATTGAACACAATAGAAGTGCAAAAGAAGCTTTTGAACATCAGCTCCGTTTTTTATGTGAATCAAACGGATTCTGTGCACAATGTGAACTATATTTTGCCAGTTGCCCGTAGTTTTAAATGATAGTATTTGAGTATTACACAAGTTGACTATTTTTAATTATAAAGTGCCATTTGTTCGAAAGCGAATAGTGGTTAGTATATATTTATTTTTTTACGACGCACGAGCGAGCGAGCGCGGTAGTTACAATTGAAATTGCGGGATTTTACAAAATTCCCCTGGGATTTTACAAAATTCCCCTGAGAATTCCCAAAATTTATATCGTGGTCTTCATTAAGGTTGGGTTAAGAACAACTGCCAAGAATGGCAAGACTCTAAACCCAGTAGTTAAAATTACAAGATTTTATCCCGTGAGAATATCGGGATAAAAAGTATCCTATGTTTTAATATGGCAAATGAGCAAGTGGGTCTCCTGATGGTAAGAGATCACCACCTCCCATAAACACCTGCAACACCATGGGTATTGCAGATGCGTTGCCAACCTAGAAAAAAAAAACATCCAAATTCGTCCAGCCGTTTCAGCGTGAAGGAGTAACAAACATACTCACAAACTTTCGCAGTTATAATATTAGTAGGAAGGATTTATTATAATGTTAGCGAATGTCTTAATAGTTCTGTTTGGTTACAGGTGGGGCGGCGAGGCGGGCCCACTGCTGGGGCCAGCTGGCCCACTCTGGATGCGCCCGCGCAGCAAACCGCCTGAGCTCAGAAACACAGTATTTTCAAATACCAGAACCGTCTAGCCCTAGATTGTAACTATTTAAGAATAATTTTACTATGTAATGTATTTTTATATTAAAACTTAAAAATGGTATGTGTCTTTTTTTTTAGGGTTCCGGAGCCAAAATGGCAAAAACGGAACCCTTATAGTTTCGCCATGTCTGTCTGTCTGTCTGTCCGTCCGTCCGTCCGCGGCTTTGCTCAGGGACTATCAATGCTAGAAAGCTGTAATTTTGCACGGATATATATGTAAACTATTTTCTAATTTTTTTTGGATACCTAGACGTAACCTCCCATAGACGTAAAGTGGGAGTGTTTTTTTTTGTCATCCAACCCTAAAATCCTAAACCGGTGGGTGGAAAAATTAAAAAAAAAACAGGATGGTATTAAGTATATCAAACTTTCAAGGAAAACTATAACGGCTAAGTTTGCTTGAGAATTATTAGTAGTTTTACATTTAAATAGCAGCCTAAGGTACCTAAACTTGGAAGTATGTACCTAAACTTGGAAGATTCCGTACAAAATACGAAATCCTTAAAAATTATTACTTAATTTCTCGACACTTTCCCGGCCGGATAATACCGACCCTGTTGTTCGTGGACACGCCCATAGAAGCTCCTGTCAGTTATCCCGTCAGTCAGCCTATGGGCGTGTACACAAAAAACAGGGCCGGTATTTCCATGTCGGTGTTATTCGGGCCGGGAAAGAGTGTCACCCGGAGCTTCTATGGGTGTGTACACAAAAAACAGGGTCGGTATTTCCATGTCGGTATTATCCGGGCCGGTAAAGAGTGTCACCCCCAATAGCAATGCTGCATTAACCTTACCTCATTCAGCACAGCTCTTGGTGGAAACAGCTGAGCGGAGCGACGACAGATAAATAAAGCGTTTCTTTTGGTTTATGAAAAACAGATTTCTCGCGACACATCCTCGCACATCTCTGATGGAGACGACGCCTTATTATTTCAAAGCTACCCGTAAATTTAAATTAACAAAATAAATGAGAAAATTTAAATCAAAAATTATTTATTGCGTTATTGAGACATTTTTTTGTTATTTTTTTAATTTGCATTATTTATCTTAAATTCAGTTTCCATATTCGATTCCAGGTCATTTAACTTATATCTATTGTTAAAAGAAAACCAAAATTAAACGTAAATAATAGGTACATCTGTTGTATTTGACTTTGTTTATTGAAGTGACATACGTACATCAGATAGAATACAATGTATAGTAAAGAATAAGAAATTTAAACATTTTGATTAGCCAGTTATACAACATACTCCCCCGTAATCAAAACAAGATTATAAACATAAACCTATTCCTTTTATACAATTCTGATGCTTGATACGAGCCAATGGCTTAGTTAGTACATCAGCCCACATCTCCAAAGTATTGATATATACGACATTAACAATATTGTTAGATAATAAATCTCGTATATAATGAAATCTTGTGTCTATATGCTTGGTTCTGTTGTGGTGAACCGGATTCAATGCCAACTTCTGGGGCAGACTGTGAATCATTATAAATAGTAATAACTGTTGACATACCAGTAAGTTCACACATCAATCGCCTGAGAAATTCAGCCTCTCTACCCGCACTGGACAAACTCATATATTCCGCTTCGCTGGACGACAGGGCAATGGTGGTTTGCTTCTTACTTTCCCATGAAATGGCTCCTCCGGCCATAGAAAAATAGAATCCGGTGTATGAACGACGATCCATAGGACAATTGGCCCAATCTGCATCCGCGTAGCCAATTAGACATCCACCGTCTTTCCTGTAAGTAATGCCCAAATCGATAGTGCCTTTCAAATATTGTAATACACGTTTTGCCGCCTTCCAATGACTTTTATCATATTTAGTATTGAATTGACTCAAATATGATGTAGCAAAAGCAATGTCTGGACGAGTATTAACGGCCAGAAAATTGAGTGAGCCTATCAATTGCTGATACGGATAGGATAATGAAGATTCACTTACATTCTTCTCACTCGGCAGAAACTTTTTAGTTTCCAACGGCGTAGGAACGCTCTTACAGTCCATCATGTGAAACTTTTGTAGCAAATCACGAATGTAACTTTCTTGAGATATTTTAATCTCATTAGGTTTGTAATGTATATTTAAACCTAAGTAATAACTAAGTTTGCCAATCACTTTCAAACTAAAATGATTCCGCAAGTCAGATATGACAGTATTTAGCGTTTTATTTTCTTTGTACAAAATGACAATGTCATCGACATGGAAAGCGAGTATTATTAACTCGTTACCAAACTTTTTAGTATAAATACATGCTTCCGAAGGAGTTTGGTTAAAACCTATGCATTGTAAAATTTCGGTCAACTTTTTATACCATGCTCGTGAAGCCTGTTTGAGGCCATAAAGCGATCGTTTCAGTAAACATACTTTATCTTCTTGACCAGGTTTTATAAATCCTTCCGGCTGACTCATATATACTTCTTCCTCCAAAATTCCGTTTAAAAATGCCGTATCAACATCTAAATGGTGCATTTTCATTCCCTCTTCCGCAGCCAATGCGAACAACATGCGTAAAGAAGAATTTCGGACGACTGGAGAGAAAGTTTCCAAGTAGTCAATACCATAAACTTGATTAAATCCTTTCGCGACAAGTCTGGCTTTATATTTAATTACGTCACCATGCGCATTTTTCTTCAGCTTGTAGATCCATTTGCAAGGTATGACTTTCTTATCTGGTCTATCAACGAGAACCCAAGTTTGTTTCTCAAGCAGTGACTGATATTCATCTTGCATAGCTTGATACCATTTATCACTATCTTCTGCGTTCACAGCCTGTGTATAAGTTGTAGGTTCATCCATCAGCTGAGGGGATGAAGTTTGCATGCATACACAATTGGCAGCAGAATTAGGTTTTCTGGGTCTCAAATTGTACCTTGGTTCTACAAAATCAGTATTAGATTCAGTTTCTTCTGATGAAGATGCAATAACAGGTTGAACTGACACATTTGGAGTAACAGCGTTATGCCACTGTTCCACGACATTAATATCAGACTGAACATCTTCTGATATAATATCTACAATATCAGGTTGAATCTGTTCATTTTCGATGACAGCGCTTGTGACAGGTGTTCGACTATCTGAACTATTTGACGAGTTTACTTGCGAACTTAGCAATAGAGGCACAACTGCTGATTCAGTTAAATTATTATCAGACTTACAAGTTGTCTTTACTTTCAAATCTTGAAAATCACATTCAAAAAAAGTAACATCTCTGCTTTTCACAAGTCTTCTGGGATATCTAATATCTCTGAAATAATAACTTCTTGGATCTTCTGAATATCCAACAAAAATATGTTCGGATGCTTTCATGTCCAGTTTCTTCCGATTACATTCAGGGACATGGATGAATGCTCTGCATCCAAAAACACGCAGATGAGAAAGATTTGGTATTTTAGCATACCATTTCTCGTACGCCGTCTTCCCATTGAGAGCACGGTGAGGAGACCTATTTTTAAGATATACAGCCATCTCTGCAGCATCTTGCCAATAAGCCGGAGAAAGGGAACTATCAGAAAGCATTGATCTTACTTTCTCCAAAATTGAGCGATTTGTTCTTTCTGCAATAGAATTTTGCTGAGGACTGTAGGGAACTGTTGTTTGGTGTTGAATTCCTTCATTTTGTAAATATCTCGAAAATTCAGCATTAACATATTCTTTTCCATTATCACTCTTCAATATCTTTATCTTTGCTCCTGTTTCCCGCTCTACTTTGGACTGGAAAATACGAAACTTGTTCTTTACTTCCGCTTTTGAAGGAATAAAGAATACAAAAGTCATACGAGAAAAATCATCTATAAAAAATAAAATATACTTATTGCCTTGAAATGAAGTTTCAGGCAATGGTCCACAAATATCTGAATGAATAAGTTCCAGAACAGAAGTTGATCTTTTATGTGAAACTTTTTTAAAGGGTTTCCTATTCTGCTTACCTTCAATGCAGGGGATACATGGTTCCTTATCGACTTCTGAGTAGTCCACGCCCACTGCGTGTCCCTTCCTCAGTTGATCCATTCCGATGCGACATAAATGACCTAGTCGTCTATGCCAGAGCTTGAAGCTAGAAACATCAGAGTTAGTCTCAAAAGCAGATAATTGAGTCGTTGGGTTGACCGTACAGTCTAAAGAATACAGTCCACCACATAGAGAACCATGTAAAAATTACATCACCTGTACAAGAAAAAGCATCAGAATCATAAAAATTACAACCAGTTCTATCAAAAACTACGTTAAAACCTTTATCTACTGCCTTCTTCACTGAAATAAGATTAGAATTCAAGTTCGGTACATGAACCACATCAGTAATCTTCTTTATATCATTATTCTGACCGCAAGTGGTGATAGAAATATCTCCAATGCCTTTACTGGGCAGTACATCTCCATTTGCAATGGTTACAGTCCCAATAGACGAACTTCTCACATTATTCATCCAATCAGCTCGTGACGTCATGTGTGCTGAAGCTCCAGAATCAATAAACCATTTATCACGCTCTAATCCGTCATTGACATTCAGTGCACATAGAGAATTTTTGTGATTTACGGTTCTCTTCTTCTTGTCCTTTTTATGGGGACAATGTGGACGCTTATGTCCTGGCTCCATGCAGTCGTAACACACAATAGGTTTCTTCGGTTTGGATGTAGAAGGTTTGTTCTGGTTCATTCGTGTACGAAGAGCAGTATCTGGGTTATCTATAGCTGATTTATTCAGTTCATTCAATAATTTGGTCTTAATTAAATCCGCTGTAATGTCTATATTGGAATTTTCCAAAGCCATTACTAAAGGTGCATATTGAGGACTTAAACCTCCAAGAAGAATCGCAGCTATTGAAGCATCTTCCATAATTTTGCCAATGTCGGCTAAATCTTGCACAGTTGACATGACAGCATTTATGTACATCTCTATATTGGAATCAAAATCATCAAGACAGTACCTGTAGAGTTTCCGTTCGAGGCTTATACGTCGCCCTAAACCTTTGTCCTCGTAAGCGGACGAAAGAGAATCCCAAGCTTCCTTGGCTGTTTTGCATGACCTTACGTGAGTTATTGCCATACCATCTAAAGTGAGACATATTTTCGATAACGCCTTCTGATCGTTACGTGATTTTATCTCAGTAGGAATTTTACTATTATCAGAATATCCAATGATCGTCTCCCATAACTCTTCATGCATAAGGTACATACGCATTTTGAATTTCCATACGGAATAACCGTCTCTGTTTATGAGTGGTTTTATGGCAGAAATCGAATTATTTGCCATATTTATACGCACAGCTGTTTGATGTCACAACAAAAATAGTATGAAAATATCTTCGTGAACTATTGAAAATTTTCACAGATTTTCATAATTTATAAACGCACATACTGGAAAAAACTAGTAGATTCACTTTTTATAAAGAATATATAGTTTTTATAAGTAATACTCAGTTAAATATAGAGTTTCGTGCTGATAACGAATGTTGTATTTGACTTTGTTTATTGAAGTGACATACGTACATCAGATAGAATACAATGTATAGTAAAGAATAAGAAATTTAAACATTTTGATTAGCCAGTTATACAACAACATCAATGTCTTTGAGATATTTGTAACAAACATTGTTGTAGTGTTTTTTAATTTTAAAAAGTTTTAACAAATTACTTTTTAAGAAAAAAAGAGAGCGTGTATTGTTTAGTAGGACCATTTTTATTCGCTCGGCGATAGCTCTTTCTGATTCTGTCGTTTTTTCGTGATCTACGTCTTTTAGGAAGACGATGGCTTACAATTTCGATAGAATCATTATGATGATCAACTATAACTTTAACTGCTTCATTAGTTGGATTTTTTGAACTGAGATCATCTTTACTATCATTTTCAGTTTCTTCCCTTACTATCATCATGGCTACGATGACTGATTGTAAAATCATTATCGTCTTCTGATGATAGTTCATCAGAATGTCTTGATGATGTCTTCTGAGCTTGATCTTTTGGGTGCTGATTTTCGTCACTGTCCTCGTTTAGTATATCATAATTTTCAAAACTGTACAATCGACTATTTGAGTCTTGATAATCTTCGAGTTCTTCTGTTTGATCTGATTCATCATCATCATTTTCTTCATCATGGTTTTCCAGGTCAGAAATGTCTTCGTAAGAGTTTTCATTTTGCGAATCTTTATGTATTTTGTTATCTTTTTGCTCGGTTTTAATGTCATTACCATGATCTTGGTGACTTTGATCATCCTCTTGAGCTTTATTTTTTAATATTTTCTCGTTTTCATGGGATATTTCACCATCGATGTTATGTTGTTGATAGCTACTTCTTTCGTAAGTGTGATGTTTGTGATTATTGCCATTTTTAGGTTTTGCTTCTTCTTCACTATCGACACCATGCTCTAATTCTTCTGATTTGTCTCCACTAATACTATCTAAAGATTGCTCCAGCGTGATATTATCAATATTAACGTGGTGATTTTCATCGTCAGTTTCTTTTTCTATAGTTTCTTTTGATACATGACGGTGCTGATTGTGATGGTTGTCTTTGTGTTTGAGATCACCATCGTTATCATGGTGCACAGTATGTTTTTCATCATGGTGATCGTCATGTTTTAAAAGTTCTTCCTTTTTTGGAGCTATTCTTGGTTCGTGACTAATTCTGCTATCAAGATCATCCAAGTCGCTTTCCGTTGACTCTAAATCCTCATCACTTAATTTTAAATCTTCATCCACGTCTATACTGCTGGAACGAAATTCCGTGTCATTAGAATCCTCAATTTTGTCAATGGCGCTATCTACATGATCATCAATTTCGTCATGATTTTCAACGTCATCACTTAGGTTATCTTGAGACGTTTTTAGTTCCTGATGTTCATGTTCAGTACTTATATTTACATCTTCGTGCGGTACTTTTTCATCAGATGCTTTGCTATTGCCTCTATTTATATCGTGATGCTGTTTATGTCTTCTCTTTTCTTCTCTATCTGCCACTTCCTTTAATAGCTGGGCTATGGCTTTCTTTAATTCGATGTCTTCAGGATCTAAAAGTGAAATTAAAGTAAATGTAACATTAAAAGTGTATCTTTATGGTATAGCAAGCGACGATGCTTGCACACTAACGACAACTCATACCTTCGAGAGACACTGGATCCAGGATGCGCTCGAGTTCGGAGTCTTGTGGAGACCATTCGTGACTTTCCAGCAGGTGAGACTCCAGGTCTTTGTGTTGCTCCCGACGTCTGGACACCTTGGCTTTACCATCAGATCCTGTCGAACATTATTTGTAAATATCTCTTCTAATAATCTAAAATCCGAATAAGAGAAGAAAATCTGTTTGATGGATGTATTTTATCTCAAATTGGCAGTCGCCCACGACTCCGTCCGCATAGTCTCCTTTATCGCTATTCGGCTAGAACTATGAAATTTTCCGGGATAAAAACTATCCGTATACCGAATTACATCAAAATCGGTTTAGCAGTTTAGACGTGAAGGGGTAACAAACAATCAATCTAACTGACTTAAAAACTTTCGCATTTATAATAATAATTTTACCTTGTGGGATTGAATAAAAATATTTTGACTCTGGGCTTTAAGATGCAGGTACGAATGTTATCAGGTGACCGGCACACAAACTTTTTCGCTTTTAGGGTTTCGCCATGTCTGTCTGTCTGTCCGTCCGTCCGCGGCTTTGCTCAGGGACTATCAATGCTAGAAAGCTGTAATTTTGCACGGATATATATGTAAACTATGTAGACAATGTGGTCCCATAGACATAAAGCGGGGGTGATTTTTTTTTCTCATCCAACCCTAGTGTGGGGTATCGTTGGATAGGTCTATTAAAACCATTTGGGTTGCTAAGACGATTTTTCGATTCATTGATTTTTTTGCGAAATATTCAACTTTAAAGTGCAAATTTTCATTAAAATCGAGCGTCCCGCCCCCTCTAAAATTTAAACCGGTGGGTGGAAAAATTTGAAAAAATTCAGAATGGTAGTAAGTATATCAAACTTTCAAGGAAAACTATAACGGCTAAGTTTGCTTGAGAGTTATTAGTAGTTTAACTCTTAAATAGCAGCCTAGGGTATAAAATGTACCTAAACTTGGAAAATTCCGTGTAAAATACGAAATCCTTAGAAAAATATTACTTAATTTTTTCGTAATGGCTACGGAACCCTATTTTGGGTGTGTCCAACACGCTCTTGGCCGGGTTTTTAAAACTTATTTATGCCCATAATATCACAGCCCAGTATGAAAAAAAAATAGGACTCTACCTCGAGTCATATACTCGAGTCCTAAATTAGGTGAACTAGATTGACAACTGAAAATGTTACCAGACAGCAAAAAAAAAATACTCATAGGAATATGTCGATACAAATCTGTCAATATAAACTTGTGTAGACGCGGAATGAAAATGTTCGTCACTTTTGAACTTTATTTTTATAGCTTTAGGCCTGAAAACGACAAAAAGGATAACAACAAATAAGTAATAACGTAACGAAAATTTCACAAAACGAATAGTTCCAAGCAAGCCGATGGCAGTTAAGTCGTATGGGTGACAGTCTTTCCCGGCCCGGATAATACCGACATGGAAATACCGAGCCTGTTATGAGATATATGAAATGTCAATAAAACAAAATGGCCGATGCCGTCCTTACCGATGTTCAACATTGTTTTCGAAATCATTCAAATAAAAGATTTCGTATTGAGTTTTTTTCTAACGTCAATATTAAATGTTTTTAATGTTGATATTCATCACTGGTGTAACTGTGGCAACAGTTGTGTGTAATGAACTGTCAGGTTGGTTCGCTCATTCTGGACTCGATTATAGTTTAAATTCAACCATACCTTTCCTCCTCATGACTCTTTTCACATCCTTTCCAATCAGCAGTGCTATAGGCTCGTCTTCGGCGTCACTAACTGCGTCCAGTTTGCGTCCATTTGCTGATGCGTCCGGTACCTCCGCGTCAACTTTTGGTGCGTCCAGTGAGTGACCTGGAGCTGGGGCGGGGAGGGAGGTACTGGTGGCGATTCGGAGCGCCAGCAGAGTTAGTACTGGAAAACACGATGGTTGTGATGATGATAAAATTAGATTTGGTCCCAGTATACATCTCCATTTGTAAAAATCCCCAATGAAAGAGGAAAGTAAAATCCCCATTTCGTAGCTAGCTACCAACTCTGGCTACGAGATGGGAAAATCGCTCCCATTCTCAGCGGCACAAAATTTGGTCCACGCTACATACAAAATTACCTATTACTGCATACATTTGAGGGACACATTTTATACCCTTCAGAATACAAGATATGAAACCACAATTTCCATTTCGTAGCAAATCTGGATACGAGATGAGAAAGCACAATGAGGCTTTCACGGCGGCGAAATATCGCTAGATGGCGTTAGTGTCGTGAGACCAAAAAAGGAAGAACTTTTAAAACATGACGATCACCATGATGAAAAACATACTGTGCACCATGACGATGATGGTGATCTCAAACACAAAGACAACCATCACAATCAGCACCGTCATGTATCAAAAGAAACTATAGAAAAAGATACTGACGATGAAAATCACCACGTTAATATTGATAATATCACGCTGGAGCAATCTTTAGATAGTATTAGTGGAGACAAATCAGAAGAATTAGAGCATGGTGTCCGTTTGTCCGTTTGTCCGTTTGAAGTTAGATAGAGGTTTGCTCGTGATTGGTTAATATAACTAAATGAGCCAATCGCGAGCAAACGTCAAACGGATCTCACGATACTAACGCCATCTAGCGATATTTCACCGCAGTGAAAACCCTCATTCCCATTTGGTAGCTAGCTCAGCTACATAATCTGGATACAAGATAGGAAAACCGTTCTCGTTTGGTAATTCGTAGCTAGCTACGGTACCAAATCTGGCTACGAGATATGAGTGAAAAATTGAGCAATCACTTAAATTAAAAAAAAACATAAATCGATATCCATACTAATAATATTATAGATGCGAAAGTGTGTTTATATGTTTGTCCGTCTTTCACGTCGAAACGGAGTGACGGTTCGACGTGATTTTTGGCATAGAGATAGTTTATGGGGCAGAGAGTGACACAGGCTACTTTTTCGCGAAGGAACAGCGCGTGATAACCGAATTCCACGCGGGCGAAGCCGCGGGCAAAAGCTACCGTCTGGTACTACCTAGTGTCGGTAGATCTTACCTAGTCGCAACGCCATCTTTGAACCCAAGAACTATGGTCTCATGCGCTTATATAGCATCGTGTCAAATAAGTACTCAACGCCATGATTGAATTAGTGACGCGTTTTTAATCTTCGCTTTGATTAATTAATCAGTACGCGTATTAACATGTGATTAGTTTTGAAAAATACAATACGAATATTGAATAATTTAAAATTGGATTTTATTATTTCACGAGAATGTAGATATTAATTACATAACAATATAATTAAATACAGAATTTAATTATTTTTTATTCATTTAAAAAAAAACAGTTTAATAAGTTTTATCGAACGGAAAGAATTTCAAACTCAAAGATTAAGGGGCGGTTTCATCACCAATTGATTATGATTTTATTTGACGGAAAAATGTGATGCCGTCTCCTTCTATTCGAACAAAACAAACAGAGACAGCATCACATTTATCCGTCAAATAAATTTAATCAATGAATGGTGTAACTGGGGGCAAATATAAAGACAGAACTAAAAGAATTTCCTTGCTCACCCGCGACCTTATGATAGCTAAGCTTATGCTAAATATGCGTGTTCATGCAGTTCCTCCACCTCCACACTGTAAGAACACACTCAAATCACACAAACCCATTTATCACATCACCACCACAATACACTGACGCGTTTCGAACTCAACCGGAGCTCATCTTCAGAGCAACACAACGTACACCATACTATCAGATGTTAGACTAATAAAGAGACAGATGTTTAAGTAAAGATTTTTCAAATTCAATATCTAGCTGCCGACGGAGGAAATTGGAAATCCAAGGGCCTTAACCCAGCCGTGGAACACAGAAATTGGCTAAATAAAAATTCCCCCGGGTTTGGAATAAATCCCAACCGCTTTAGAGGCATGATATTTGACACGGGTTGTTTTTTTATATTCGACTGGATGGCAAACGAGCAAGTGGGTCTCCTGATGGTAAGAGATCACCACCGCCCATAGACACCAGCAACACCAGGGGGATTGTAGATGCGTTGCCAACCTAGAGGCCTAAGATGGGATACCTCAAGTGCCAGTAATTTCACCGGCTGTCTTACTCTCCACGCCGAAACAACAGTGCAAGCACTGCTGCTTCACGGCAGGATTAGCGAGCAAGATGGTGGTAGCAATCCGGGCGGACCTTGCACAAGGTCCTACCACCTGCAACCTGCAACCACCCACCTGCCTGCACCTGTCTGCTGATGTTCATGCAACACATTGAAGACCACGATGCAATTTTGAGAACTTTCGCGGGATTTTCGCATCAGATATTACGGAGCGACCAAGGTGATCAAAAATATCGATACATCAACTCTAATAAGTAACCTTAATAATAGAGTGTATGTGGCAATATTTTTGGCCATCTGGTGGCGACTGTACCTAAATCTAAAAGTGAATTATTAATGGGTAAAAATGAAACAACACGTATTGTCGTCTCAGAAGACAAAAATGTAATCTGGTAGTTGGAAAATTATTACACAGTAATGATATATAATAATTAACAGTATATTTCAAAATATGTAAAATAAAGCTTTAATATAGCACAGTCTTAAAAATTATATTAGCACTAAGGGGCTGTTTCACTATCCATTGATTAGTCTTAACTGACGGTTAAATGTGATGCCGTCTCTATTTGTTTTGTTCGAATAGACGGAGACGGCATCACATTTAACCGTCAGTTAACACTAATCAATGGATGGTGAAACAGCCCCTAAAAATAATATATTAATATACTCAGTACTTAGTCAAAAGAAAATTAGGGCCATTTTGAGTTACATCGGTAAAATCAAGTCAAAAATGAATTTACGTTTTTACCTAAATACATTTAATTGAATGAAAAGTATTCGTATTCTGTTATGTTGTAGTACTCATTAATTAATTTTTAGACAAAGGAATGTTTTAAAGGGGAGCGCCAAAGTTCGCATACTCTTCGCTAGACCGTAATTTTTGTCCGACTCATCGTTTGTCATAATGCTTTTTCCACTGAAACCTTAAATTTTTCTGAAAACTTTAAATGGTCATCCAATAGTAAAGTATAGGTTAGGTTTATTTTAAAACAATTCTGAGCAATTATTGGTTTCAGAGAAAAAAGAGTTATGACAAACGATTATTCTGACAAACATTACATTCGGACTTTCAATAAGCCATATGGACCCGTTTTAAAGAACTATATCAAGTACCTATAGTATTTTCGTTTTACTGATGAAATCCAAAAGGTCTCTATTTTCTTTTGAGTGGTATACGCCAAACTAACTAAAGTAGTTTACAAAATGATTAAAAAAATTATAATCTAATGATAGTATTTACTTGACTTATGATAACTACCAGTTTTACCTTCACTCATACATTGTACGTGTAACACAAACATAATTCGTATTAACACAATTTTTATGATTACAGAACTTGAAGTCCTAAACCGGATCGTGGTCATACAGGTGTGTGCTACACGTACCCTCACTCACACAAGCGTAGTCGATAGGCGATTGGTCGAACGCTTTGACATAATAGAGGTAGGGGCTCGCTCCGGTACAAGCTCGTAAATATAACCCAACAAACTTTTTATGTGTGGTTATATCTTTAATATTGTGAATTCTACAGATTAATTAGTTATTATTTATTAACGTTAAAGTTATTACGTGAAGATTATAATTCAAGCTTGACCGGGCGACTTATTCTAAATGCGACTCTTTGGCAAATATATCATTTTTTAAATTAAAAAATGACTGTGCTGTTTAATTTTAGGTGAACAAACTGACTTGTTTCTTAATGCTCAAGTTTATCAGCATCTTAATTATAGATTTGCCAATAGAGACACATTTTACAATATAATATTATAGGAATAATTTTAAGGCATTCGAAGAAAAATGTACCCTAATTGGAAGAGAAAAGGTTCAATAGATCAACGAGGAGGTAAATATTATGTAACGAGTTATATATAAGTAGTAAATAGAATTTATTAAATAGTATTGCCTTTAATGTTCCGCGCAAAGTTTTATAGACTAGTTAAATTTATATTTATCAATTTAATTAAACTAAATGAAATAACATTTAAAAAAGTACGACTTAAGCGTTGCAACTACAACTCAACCATATTTTTTAAAGGATTTAATTTATCATACCCAAAATAATTTATAACTTTTAAAGGGATGAGTTAAATTGCAATTAACAAGCATGAAAGTTGGTTTTTTTTGTATGTTTTCACCTTTTTTAACCCCCTTTGACCACTATGTGTGTCTGTCTGTGGCACCGTAGCTCTTAAACGGGTGGACTGATTTGAATGCGGTTTTTTTTCTTTGAAATCGGGTTTTTTAGCAATGGTTCTTATACATGTTTCATCAAAATCCGTTTTTGAGATATTGAACTTTGAAGTGGCAAAGTTTTCCAACTCTTTGTTGGTTAGGTTATGTCTAACACAATTCCCGGAATTGAAATTCAACTGTACCTACTTATGGTATCAAGATATTTTCGCTTACTTACTGTGATCATGGGATATGTGATCAGTAAAACATTGTGTAAATATAATTATGTATATCTATTTAGTGCTAAAGTGCAAATATCATTAACCCTTAATAAGGTAAGGTGATTTAGCGACCACTTGCATTGAGTTGGAAACTGAACCTTATTTATTTCATAATACGTCACAATTTCCGTTGTAATTATTGAAAATACGACTAGCTTTAAAATATATTTGTTGTTTGTTTTTTTTCTTATATTTTTGGTGCTTTTGATTATATGGTATAGTATACTCAAATAAATGGGGCCTTATTAAGGGCTAATTTGTGTCATTTCATTTTCAATCGGGTTTTGGCAAGAAATGGTCGTAATAGATAAATAGTTTAAAAGAATTTGATATTTGTGTCAAACGCCAATCTGGTCAAAATGGTCCAAAATTTAACGCGTCTGAGCTGTACCTACGTAAATGGGCACTGACAAAGATCATTAAATTTACCAAGGGACTACTAAAGTGCTTCATCAACTTTCACACATTACTACATGAATTTTGATGCACTTTAAAGAGTCTAGTGTATGATTTAATATCTGGAAAATTTAAATAATGTCTAAGTATCAACATCGTTTAATCAGTGTACAGCAAGTGTTGTCAGCCTCATTTTTTAAAAATTTACCGTTGTTTCTCGTGGACAGCTTTCGTTGGCCAGAGTCTATGATACCGTCTGGGAATAGTAAATGTCGCTATATTACCGCAAACTGTATGACGGGCGTGGCTTTTCACGCACGCACAGAGTTTCGTAGTATCAGGTATCCAGTTCTTGTCAAACGTGGCCCGTCGAGCAACCGTTTTATCATTAAGTAAGTATTCCCTAATCTGGAATGTGCCTCGAGGGTGTAGTTTGGGTATTCGCGTGTTGTTGTGTTTGTACAGTTAATAATTGTTTAAAATATTGTTTTATAGGTAAAGTAAAAGTACTCGCATTTGTAAAGAATGAGTTAAGAAACCTAGATTTTGTATTTTTTTTAACTGTTGGCGAACAGACCACAAAAAAATGTTAGACATAAAAAAAGTAGATTGATTGGGAGTTCGGAGTTATCGTGTCTACAACGCCATCAAAATTTTATTTTATTTTAAAACGTTTTTTACTGTTTTGTGTCCTAATCTAAAAAAACAAAGTGTTTTAACAAATGTAAAGTTATAACTATATGTATTATACATAGTAGTATTGCTTTTTGTTTATGTTCAGGTAGTTATAAACATTTTAAAATGACGTTTTAAAAACACACGAATTGTAAGTAAAATTCATACTTGGTAAGTACTCGTATGTCATAAGAAATCTATACAAAATTTCCTGCAAAGTATCGCTTATAAATTATTATGTTAAAACTTAAACATATCTATAATAATATAAATATAATAAAATATAAATATTATATTTAGTTTTATAGTATCTAACGATAATTTGTTTTAACATTTTTAAAACGTTAATTTTTTTCGACCGTCTTTGTTTCGACGAATAAATATTTTTTGATTTCTCAATGACTTTGAATATCATTATTAAATTGCTTATATTTACTAGATTAAGGGAGGAATCTAGCGTGTTAACGAGAGAAAGGTTAAATATTAACTACTGTTAAAATTTGATAAAATATGTCGAAGATATTTACAAGATTGATTTACACAAATCAAAATAGGATTGCTTGGTAACCCAGTTACGAACAAGGACTTTTCAGATTTTGTAACTAATTACTAAATATTAACTAAAAAGTATATCGCTTTTTGGTGTCAAATTAAGTAACACGGATGATAAATTTGATGTTATAAAATGCTAAGATTCATTTTAAAATGTGAATTTATTGAATTTTGGAACCATAATTTTAAGTAAATAGAAATAATTGTTACCATGCGAGCCAAATAACATTACTAATGTTATTTTGAAATTAATAACAATTTCACTATAATTTCACTAAGTTGATCATGAAAAACACAATAAGACCTCAGTTCGTAATTTAACTTTATATTAAACTTTGACCGTTTTTAGGAAAAATAATAAATGCGGCATGTATATAATTATAGTTGTCAGCAATTTCAATAGTTATGTTATTTGGCAGACGTGATAATGATATCTACTTAATCATTTCATAATTTTTGACACTACTTTCTAAGGTAAAGCCTATAGTTTTGAATAACAGTTTCGAGAAAGGGCTCAGAGTAAGTACCCTATAGCAACAATTTATCCTACAAATGCGAAAGCTTGTAAATATATTTGGGATTCAATCATATGAATGAATAACTGCACAGATTTGAATGTTTTTTTAGATCTAGACCGTAGCCGTTTTGCTTTTAGGATGTAAAATTAAATAAATGAGTGCTTATTCAATGAAAATCAGGGTTGCACGGGATCAAATAATAATCAAATAATTATTGTGATAATTATAAAGATAACTATATTGATAAAATATTGTGATAATGATCAAGATAATTATAGTGTTAAAAACCTTTATACAGATGTCTGAAAGTGCTGATAATCTGATTTGAAGTAATTTAATGTTGCTTAAATTTAGTTTAGCACACTTAGATTAAGTATTTGTGAGTTTGTGCTGGTTTGGTTTTAGCTGTTAAGATTCAAAGTGTGTGGGGTAATATTTTTATCACTATTCGGCATCACATCAACTGTGTTTCTTACCGAACACGGGCAATATGACAATTGAAATAACATTCTATTAAATATCATAATAATAACAGATTAATTATTCGACAATTATCTGATAATTATCGGATAACTATCAAAAATAATTATCCTGATAATTTCCAACCCTGTTATAAATATGATTAAGTACTAAATTTAATGACAAGGGATAGAATGACAGTTGGCTTCATTCACACAGTCATATAGCACTGATGGAGACGATGCATTTTGAACTTTGACAAGCACGTATTGAAGTCGCTTTTCACTCATCGCGACTGCGGGGTCGATTTTCTGCGTATTATCTGCCTAGCTCTGCGAGGCGCTGCTTCTGTTACCTGCTGATTAAAGAAAAATGGTAAATTTACAATAATTTACAAGATTTTATTTGACTTTCAATGTATATATCAATTAAGATTGTTTTTTTGGAATCTTTTTGTATTTTTTATTTCAATTCCAAATTTTTACTTTTACGGTCATCCCGTAAAACCGAAATTGAAAATACAAACTGAAATATAGATGCACAGAAAAAACAGAAAAATAAGACCATCACTGGGAATCGAACCCAGGTCCTCGGTAATTCGTACCGCGTGCTATACCGCTACACCACTGATGTCAACGTACCGACACGAATTTCCCTATGCACCTCATATCTCAGCTTGTGTCCCTTACTTAGTCACTTAAGCAGCGACGCTAGCGACATCTATGCCGTAAGCCCTCAAACTTTTTCGGCATTCCTTCGGAACTAACCGCTCACCCGGACAAGAGATATCGTATATATCTATGTACGGGTAGGTACAGGTCAAATCTTAGAAGTTAAATTTGACGCACTTCCAGTCGTCGAATTGACTTGCTTGCCATACATATGTAAACCTGGTGACAGTACAAATAATTTGGTCGTGACATGCTGGTGGTCCGGCCAGGATAGTCTCCGCAGGACGAAACTCCTCAACGGTTTTTTTTTATTCGACTGGATGCCAAACGAGCAAGTGGGTCTCCTGATGGTAAGAGATCACCACCGCCCATAAACATCTGCATCACCAGGGGTATTGCAGATGCGTTGCCAACCTAGAGGCCTATGAAGATGGGATACCTCAAGTGCCAGTAATTTCACCGGCTGTCTTACTCTCAACGCCGAAACACAACAGTGCAAGCAGTGCTGCTTCACGGCAGGATTAGCGAGCAAGATGGTGGCAGCAATCCGGGCGGACCTTGCACAAGGTCCTACCACCTGCACAACGACAATCAACAACAATGACATCAACTTGAAATTCGGTACGGAAATGTAGTTTGGATGACAATGCAAGTTTGTACAATGAACAAAGAGTACAATCAGCAAAAAAGCTTGTATTAATAATAATAATATTAACAAAAACTTATTTATCTACCACATATCAAATCGTGAACCTATATATGCGTCCAAAAATCGGAAATTATAACCAGTATACTGTTTCTTTAGAACAATTTTTTTTGTCTGTGACAAAGTATTATTGTTTAATAACAGTTTAAAAAATGTCGTTCGTTCATATGAAACAGTTGGAAAATGAATCGATTAGGACAAATGTTTTCTGGGGAAAGATAAGCTATTTATTTAACGTTTGGGCTCCACAGAAAACCAGCGTTACTGCACATAATGTGCGGCAACACATGCTGAGTGGAGACCCTTTTTGGTATCCAGCCGTGTCACCAAGTAACATAGTTCTAGTGCTAGTTTTAGTCAGTTTTAGGTGGTCATGCTGAGTTGGGACCATTTCGTGACAAAATTTATTTCCTTTTTTTCTTTTTCTTTTATTTGTAAAAATGTCACGAATAAATGTTTTTCTTTCTTTCTTTCTTTCTTTCTTTCTTTACTTATGGAGCCAAAATAAACCTTTCTTTCTTTCTTTCTATTTATTTACGTTGTGGAGCTCTTACAGTGGCAATGACTCGGGCGGGCACAGGCGGCGGCGCTCGCCGGGGTGCCGTGGGGGCGGCGGGGTCACTGGAGTGGCTGGGGTCGCGGGGGTCGCGGGGGTCGCGGGGTCGCGGGGTCGCTGGAGTGGCGGGGGTCGCAGGGGCGGGCGGCGGGGCGGTGGAGCATCCTGCGCGCTGTGGACTGTAGACAATCTCTTATTAAAACAGTAATAATTTATTTTTTGTTTAAATGTACGTCGTTCAAGCTACGCGAAATCTCTGCTATAAGAAATGAACTTTTAGGGTCATATTAGGATTTTCATCAGGACATTTAATTTTTCCCGGTGCGCTTGCTCGATGATACGGCCCGAATATTCACCCTGGAACCAATTTTTCCACATGGCAACACTGATCTACTGTCCCTTTCGCACCTGCCGTCCTCGTCCCGCGCGCGACCTGGTCACAGCACGGTGTCCAGCGTGTTCAGAGACCGCCGCAGCGCGGGGTCGCGCGCGCACCACCGCGCCAGCTCGTCGGGGGTCACGACCCCGTCGGCGTTCGTGTCGATCAGCTGGAATACGAATGTGACAGATGAGCGAGCGCGACGCATGGACTATTTCACCACTGACAGCAGGGCTACTACGAAACTCGAAGTTCGTATCGTGCCGTCCCTCTCGCTCTCGTATTAAATAGTATAAGTGTCAGAGGGACCGCACGACACGAACTTTGAGTTTCGAGTTTCGGAGTAGCCCTGCAGGTGCGACTACTACTTTCATAGACAGCTGTAGGGACACAGAATTGCTTAGCTTTCGATATATTTAGCTATGCGGTCTGTACTTAGTAGTTTCTCGTCCACAACCACAAAC
This sequence comes from Choristoneura fumiferana, assembly GCF_025370935.1. Taxonomy (NCBI): domain Eukaryota; kingdom Metazoa; phylum Arthropoda; class Insecta; order Lepidoptera; family Tortricidae; genus Choristoneura; species Choristoneura fumiferana. The sequence continues at coordinate 4,383,455 of NC_133501.1, read as the reverse complement.
TAACATGTATCTGTTAGTAAAAAAAAAAAATTGTACCCACTACAAAAAACCACGAAAATAATTTTCTACCAGTCTGAAGTTCAAGAGTGATTGAAACCCAGTATATTATAGAATGTAGGTGAGGTAGAGGACTATAGTTCCACCTTCCACTCCTGCTGGCTCGTGCTGAGGCACCGACTTCAGACTGGTAGAAAATTTTTTTCATGGTTTTTTGTAATCGGTTCAATTTCTTTGTTATAAATGTTTTTTTCACTCTTTTTAGTGTAGAAGATACAATAGTTTAACGCCAACTGCTCGTCACTTTGTACGAAAAATTGCTTTTTGCGATGCAGAGACGTTCAGTATTGAGGAGTCCTGGTGCTTCATCACCAGTTTAATTTCAACATATGCATTACGATGAGCTTAAATTGCTTAGCGACTGTGTTAAAGTAATTGAAGTACTTGTTATTGAGTAGTCGCTCCGTTGGTCAAATGTGGTCTTCATCATCAGTTCCACTTCACCAAATGATGATTTTTCAAGAGCAAATGCGCGAGTTACTACTAAATATACCTATCAAAATTACCATAGGTGCCCCTACAATATTTGAAGAGTTCCCTCGATTTCCTTAGGATCCAATCATCAGATCCTGATTTGTGCTTATGGGACCTAATAAACGCGTATGTCAATCACGAAACACTGCAATTGTAATACAAGCCTGACACAGCTTTAATCTCATGTCAAGGTTTTTGTATGTCCCCTTAAAATTAACGGAAATCAAAAATAACACGTAGGTATACTAGCACTTCTACAGAACCATCTTAAGGTTGAAAAACCCAAGTTCAGGGTACGAAACCCTAGAATATATACGTATATGCAACACACAAATAAAACAAAAAATTACAAAAATGAAAACACAAAAAATGAAAATGCCAAATTGAAACGGCCGCTGACTCAGCATTATTTGACTCAGCCTTGATTTTTATCTACTGTTGCTTGCTCTATACCCATCCCAGCCCATGCATGGGTCCTGGCCCAGGAGGGGGGGGGTCATTAGGATTTAGGATGAGGATTGACTCACGTGGAAAATCCGATCGACGTGGTCCTGCGCAGCGGCTGGGTGCGGTGGGGGGAGGGCGCCTCCCCCCACCAGCTCGTATATCGCCTGGAATTAATAAAATCCTGAAGAAACAAGGCCTCGAATGACATAACATTGGTTTTGCAGGTGGTAGGACCTTGTGCAAGGTCCGCCCGGATTGCTACCACCATCTTGTTCGCTAATCCTGCCGTGAAGCAGAATGCTTGCACTGTTGTGTTTCGGCGTGGAGAGTAAGACAGCCGGTGAAATTATTCGCACGTGAGGTATCCCATCTTAGGCCTCTAGGTTGGCAACGCATCTGCAATACCCCTGGTGTTGCAGATGTTTATGAGCGGTGGTGATCAGGAGACCCACTTGCTCGTTTGCCATCGAGTCGAATAAAAAAAAAACACACTTTGTCCATCTTATAGTAAGTATTATGTTATTCAAAATGCATTGTCGATTAGGTACGTCGAATACATTTTTTTTTCATCAGTCCGTGAAAATTACACGATAATTCTTTCGTGATTCATACAGAATAATTGACTGAACTGACGCCCAGAACTAGCGAGTATATTCCTAGTGTATATACTTTTGGCCAACTCTTGCCAGCCTAACGGCACAAAAAACAGTTCAGAAGTCAATCTCCATACAAGTGCGCTCGAGCAACGCACACAGACACTGCTCACGGACACGATATCTTGGACCGGTTGGGACCAGTGCGAGCGCGAGTGCCATCCGCTTGAGACACGACGATTCTTGGTTGGCTTAAGCCGATTCCGCGTGGATAGATGTAGAGAGACCCTTAAGATGTACATAACTCATATCAAATGATATTGTAACGGATAACTCACGTCTTAAACCGAGTTTAGCTCGACATGTTTCGGGCTATTTCGCTGCTGTGGCCGAGCATTCAATGGACTCGGATTTGACGCATTACATCAGGTTTGATAAGGTGTCTGTACTTGCGAGAGAAAAGTTTTTCATTCCGCGGAAAGTGCGTGAAGCCATTGAGATTAGTCGTCATCCGAATTTTAACCGGGATTGCGGTTGGTCGGTAGGTACTCGTGCTGCGTCATCGGTTGGTGTGAACGTGCCTTTACGGAGCGATGTTGTTAGTGTTGTGCGCTACCCTACATTAAACATTGACAATAAAAATGACGATAAAAATGGTGGTAGTTGTGCGCCGGTGTTAGTTTCGTCGGGCAGTCGCGCGAGCAGAGCGGTGGCGCGTATGTAGTGTGCGTGTTGCGGCAGCCGCCGAGTCGCGTGCTCCTGAGAAGAAGGGCTACGAAATAGCCCGAAACATGTCGAGCTTAACTCGGTTTAAGACGTGAGTTATCCGTTACAATATCATTTAATATGAGTGAGTCGTAGTAAAGGACGATGGCCTACCTGTACGACCTTGATCATCTCCTGTCGCGTGACCCGGCCGTCTCCGTCCGCGTCGTACAGCCGGAACACCCAGGCCAGCTTCTCCTGCTCCGACCCTCGCGCCACGCGGGACAGGATCTCCAGGAACTCCTGGAATGCGAGTTCAACCTTTTTGTTAGGCATGGAGTGGCAAGCGTGATAGCGATGAATGTGAGTTTTTTGGAGACAAAAGGGTGATAAATCTACCGCTCGGTTGAACCCCATTACCATTCGATATGTGTATTCGTCGTAAAAACAAACTCCAAACTCTTCAACATACAAAAAGATAGGTATGTTACTTTAAAACTGGGCTGTAGAATTTGATGACATTTTCGTTTATGTAGGTAAACGCCCTGTTCCTCTACCCGCACAGCAGTTCTAGCTACAAAGTGGAAAACCGTTGCTACTGGGGTGCTACTACGAAATTTGAAAATCGAAGTTCGTATCGTACCATCCCTCTCACTCTCGTGTAAAATAATATAAGCGTAAAAAAACCTCGTTTTCACTAGGGGAGATGTCGCGGAGACAAATCGCCCGACATTCACGTAGAAGTCTCGGCGACTTTGTCGGTTGTCCCTCGACATATCGCGTGTCGACGCTCGCAGAGCATCTACTAGCGACAAATCCCGGAACCCGTGAATGTCGCAAGCAGCGGCGTCTTTAGCCCATGTAGCGCCCGTGTGCAATTATTACTTTAGCGGCATTTTGGAAGAGCGCGGTCAAAAAGGAATTGGTACAAAGTGCCGCGGCCGGCGCCCCTAACCCGCTGCGCCCGTGTGCAACGCACACCCTGCACTATAGGTAAAGACGCCTCTGGTCGCAAGCACAGTTTATATATATAAGCTAAAGCAGTATGGAAGCTAGGCATATTTTTTGAGATAAATATCTACGCTACAATGGACCGTTAGGGTTGGCCACTTATTTTTTGTAAAATTGAAAAAAAAAATGTTTAGTTCGCGCTGTATCTCAGCTTATTAGAACTTTTATTACAAGCTTTAATTTAACTTGCAATTGTATGTATTGTGTGTATATTTGTATATTCGGTTCAAATATTGCAAGTTAAATTTGACTCACTTCCTGATTATCACCTACCTATCTACCTACCTACCTATCACCAAAACAACCAAACTTTATTTAAAAGAAAAATTATTTTATTTAGTAAATCATTCTTACCTTTCAACATCAGCGGGGAGATGTTCAAGCAGCTATAGTACTGCACAATATTTCCTAGGCATAGTTTTTAATATCGCGGATTGTCTGGGGCGCACACAATGAGGGCTATCGCGTATGAATTCGCCGCTAGAGGCGCTAGTGTAGCGTGAGGTCTCCGAAATGTCAAATCTCATAGTTTTTGGGTGAGCTACGCGGGTTTATTTATAATTAGAATAATTTTGTGAATATTTTGCAAATATGCGTTGCGGGGCAATGAATGTCTGTGTTTTGAGACAGTTTTGTCTTTCGGAAACCTTTGTCCTCCCTTTTTTCCGAACAAAACGGGGACTATGCAACACTGTGGCATGCTCGATTATTTTATGGTACGGTTTTAAGTTGTATTAAATATGATTTTAATCTAAACTTTGTTTTCACGCCCGTAATAACAGACTTTGAAAGCCATACTTAAAAACCTCACGCAACAGTGCGCCATCTAGTGAGACAAAAAACGATAGCCCTCATTGAAATAACGAAACGCGGCAACTACTCGTTGCAGTACCGCGAGACCCCCTTAGAGGCCATATAGAGCGCGCGTCTGTGTGAGTGTGTTGTTTTGATCGATGTTTTCGTAGCTTCCCTACTGCTTTAGCATTATCTATATTAATAATTTCGTACTGCAAGGCTACTACGAAACTCGTAACTCGAAGTTCGTGTCGTGCGGTCCCTCTCGCTCTCGTATCAAACAGTGTAAGTGTCAGAAGGACCGCACGACACGAACTTCGAGTTTCGTGTTTCGGAGTAGCCCAGCTGGTCTACGGGAGACTCGAACGAAATGCACATCAAATTGAAGAGCGTAAAAAAATTAGTCAATCCGAGGCGACAACTTGTACATATATAATGTGTCGCAAGCGACCGTCGGGGGACATCGCGGGACAAGTATATTTCGTGTTGGACGACAGGGTCTCGGGACAAATGCCCTTTAGTGAAAACGCGGCTTAATTTTAGTATGTAAATATAAACGAGTATGAAATTCAGATGTATTTGCATTTCGCGGTTAACGATGAAATATAGAACCGTATATTTTACAGAAATGCAAACAAAGGCGGAGAAAAGCACCAGTCCGCAGAATTCTTTGTAAGGGCGTGAATAAGTGCCGAACGCGATAGAACCTTTGCCAATTGAGTTGGCAGAACGCCCGGGGAAAAGGTGTAAATCTATGAATGGAATTGTAACGGTCCTTGGCGTGGTCTTTTGTAAAGACGTATGTTGTTTTCCCTTATATCTTTCTTTTTTTTATGACCCAAAAAGGTAAAGGAGATATGGCCTGTACCTATTTGGGTAAATTTTATAATGTTAGTGTGATTTTACGGAAAATTTTGTCGGTTTCACTTTATTTTAATATTTATTTTTACAATATCGAAAATAAAAACTGAAACATTGATGAACAGAAACACCAGAAAAATAGAGCAGCGCTGGGAACCGGACCCAGGACCTCGGCATTCCGTGCCGCGTGCTATACCGCTACACCACCACTGGACAGGAGTACATACACGAATTTCTCCTATGCACCACATATCTCAGCTTGTTTGTTTCTTTTAGTAACTTTAGCAGCGACACTAGCAACATCTATGTTAAAAGTAACAAAATTTGGAGTTGAAATAAAAAATACAAAAAGCCTCCCAAAACCAATCTTAATTTTTTATACAATTTATGGGACTACTTTGGTACGGTCATTGCCAAAGGACTAATTCATAAGGTAACATGGAACCATTTCTCAGTAAACGTCATAGTGACATCGCATGAACTAACAAGGAAAATCGTAATGACTTTTCCTTTGAAAAGGTTCCATGGTGGCCCATGAATTAAAGTTTTTGACCGTGCATGCGCATTATTATTTTATTTATTTTCCCATGTTGTCACGAATGTTTTCTCTCTTTCCTGCAGCCATCCTGTGGAACTCTATTTGTGTTATCAAGAAAAAGAGTTTTGGCAAACGTTACATTACATTATGACTTAGTAGGGCTATCATCATAGTGGTTCTCTATTGGATGGCATAAAATTATTTGTAATATTATTGTTACGCATAATTGCTTTTAGCCGAATTAGCGATGTGCATACTCATCATTACGCATATTTTTTACGCATAAAATTAAAAAGCATAAATACAGAAAGCATCATCTTCATGAAGACTAACGTCAAATAGCATAAATACAAAAAGTCATAATAATAAATTTGCATCATTACAAAGTGCATAACCACAATCACGAGCCTGATGCACTACGAGAAAAGGTTAGTTTTGTGTTAATATATATTTAGGAACTAAAGCGAGGTCGACTCCTATTTCTGCGTTGCTTGGGCGCTTCGCGTCTGGGTATCATACTAACCTAACCTAACCTAATGTACCTAACGTGACCTAACCTAACCTTATATTCTGCTGTTCATTTATAACAAATAATGAATAGCCCAAACAATAATATGCATAATGTGTATTAGTCTAATACAAATTAGTCCATTATGATTGATTGTTGGAGTCTTTTTTGTATTTTTTTTATAACTAGTGCTGCTGCTTAAGTAGCATAGAAGAAATAAGCAACCTGAAATATGTATGCATAGGAAAAAATCGTGTCTAGGTTCCTGTACAGCAGTGGTGTAGCGGTTTATAGCACGCAGCACGGATTGCTGAGGACCTGGGTTCGATTCCCAGTGCTGGTCTCTTTTTCTGGTTTTTCTGTGCATCCATGTCTCAGTTTGTAATTTACGACACATTAGTCCAACTGAAATTATTCTAATAGCTTAATATGCCAAAAAAGTAGTAGGCTAAAGTATACTATGCGACAGTACTAATTATGCCAATACAAATTATGCCAAATCAATTATGCGAAACAATAATGGTCGAAAAAAATATGCGATTGAAGGCCCCATCATAGTATACATCGAACAAATTGAATCATGAGCCAGGTTAGAACCTTTTAATAATCAATTTCACCATGATGTCCTTGACAAAAGTATGAGATGCCAACATGACATAAGTAGCACAAAGGTTCCACCCTGGATCATGATTCAATTTGTTCGACTGTACATATCAACAGTAGTAATACCCCCTCCGGCGTCTTACGTCAAAGTCGTAAAATGTCCAGGTGTCCAGGTTGTAGAATGACCAGGTAGTACAATGTCAAGATCGTAAAATAACCAGGTAGTAGAATGTCAAGGTCGTAAAATAACCAGGTAGTAGAATGTCAAGGTCGTAAAATAACCAGGTAGTAGAATGTCAAGGTCGTAAAATAACCAGGTAGTAGAATGTCAAGGTCGTAAAATAACCAGGTAGTAGAACGTCAAGGTCGTAAAATAACCAGGTAGTAGAATGTCAAGGTCGTAAAATAACCAAGTAGTAGAATGTCAAGGTCGTAAAATAACCAGGTAGTAGAACGTCAAGGTCGTAAAATAACCAAGTAGTAGAATGTCAAGGTCGTAAAATAACCAAGTAGTAGAATGTCAAGGTCGTAAAATAACCAAGTAGTAGAATGTCAAGATCGTAACATAACCAAGTAGTAGAATGTCAAGGTCGTAAAATAACCAGGTAGTAGAATGTCAAGATCGTAAAATAACCAAGTAGTAGAATGTCAAGGTCGTAAAATAACCAAGTAGTAGAATGTCAAGGTCGTAAAATAACCAAGTAGTAGAATGTCAAGATCGTAACATAACCAGGTAGTTAAATGCCAGGTTGTAAATTGATATTAATAGTACACAGTACACATCAGCCGGAATACGTATCTAACGAAATGATAGAATGAGTTGACTGCGAGTTTGTCTCGTCACAAGTGTCAAAACACTGATTTTATCAAATCACTAAGCAAATACGGTGAAATGATATAATGGAGTTGCCTTTTTTGCCTCGTCAGTTTACAAAAGCGGATTCAGGGATTTGATCAAATGACTGATGTAGGCAAATCATAAAAACGATTCTCCATTTTAACATCCTGCGTGGTTTGGTCATATCTCATTGAGATTTGTTCAAATCTCTGTTTTGCCCATTGCCCTGTGATTTATATACATAACACTCGAAATAATAATCATAATCCCAACAGTGCTACGGCCTCTAAATGACAAACATAAGCTACTCGTATCGTATGTCGGTTAAATTGAACGGTCGCCAAATATTTACCACCGAAACACATCAGCTGTGTTTGTCTTTAAATCCGATATACAGCCGGTGTAATTAAAAACAGAAATTTTCCACGGTGGAATTAATCACTTGTGAATAACAAATATACACAATATGATATGAGGTTCAAATTTCTTTATTTGACTATGAAATGAAAATGAAAATTTTTATCCATGACACACAAATAAAAGGTATGATAACAAAATAATAAAAAAGGTAAAATAAAAATTTCTAGTTTAGTTACAAGATAAATTGAATTTTCAGAAATTTCAAGAGAAAAAATAAGTTCGGTATCGCTCTGAAGCGATAAGGCCGCCTATTGCTTACCTCAGAAAATCTCTATGTATGTAGGTATATATACTTGTGTTTTCTGTACTGCTTACTATGTGTTGATGTGCAATAATGATTTATTGTATTGTATTGTATATGTTGAGAGGAGACCTGTGCCCAGCAGTGGGAAGTATACTCCTATAGGGGACCATCCATAAAGTACGTCACACCTATGAAATTTGCTATTATTTTGCTCAAGTGTCACGAACCGCTTGACCCCCCCCCCCTTAATGTGTGACGTACTTAATGGCTGCAACGATGATAATGATGTGAATGTGACTCAAGTACAAAACTTCCATATTCCTCACACAAATATCGAGCTAGATATAGACCTGTTTCTTATTTCCGTTAACTTCGACAAACAGCTCAATTCATTTATAGAAAGAAAGTAATTTAACCTAACATCAGATCGAAAAAAAATCGAACCCAAGACCCCAAGCTTCGTAGTCAGGTTCTCTAACTCTCTCCATCCGGTCGCTATTGAATGTAAGTGATGATGATGATGATAATTTTGATGATGACACTGACCTCAAAGTTGATCTTGCCACTCTGTTTATCCTTGACTGTGTTGAACACCAACTGTGCGTACTGTGAAGCATCTGCAACCAAAACTTAACTGTGTATTTAACATTTGACATTTAGTGAAGGACATCCTAACAACATATGATGTCCTCCGTGTCGTGTCCGACACAGGCGAACCTTTAGGCTTGTTTATATATTAAGTATATGCCCGAATATGACTGGCAATATTCAATATGGCTGGCAAAGCCAAACTTAGTCTTAAAGGTCCTATTACAGGGCGCGCAATATAATTGACATACATACATATACATAAAAATCACGCCTGTATTCCCAAATGGGGTAGGCAGAGCACACGAAACGTTACCGCTTCGGAGCCACTTTTAGCAATTTTAGGTTTTAAGTTTGACAAAAACGGTACAATAGTGACAGGTTGCTAGCCTGTCGCCTACGGTGTACCTTAACCTATGTCCTCAGTCGCCTCTTACGACATCCATGGAAGAAATGGAGAGGTGTTATTCTAACCCGACACCACACGGGCATAATTGACCATTATGTTATCATTATACTTGGAACACCTGGATGCCACACGTCTTATTAAGTATAAAGACCCGCCCGTGACCTTCCTACACTTACACGTATAGTTAAGTTCAAAAGTGGCATTCTGTCCCTTTTGGATTAATAGCATTCATTTTACAATTTTGCAGTTTCACCGTCAAAAAGTTAATTTAATTTTGTTAAATTAACTGCTAACCTATTTGTGTTTAGCCAACAAACCTGTTTACAGTTTTGTTTCCCGTTCATTTTACTTTTAGTTAAATGAATCAGTAAGTGGTGGCAGCTTTATGGGTTTATGTAAATTGTAATTTGTTTAGTTTTAAGAACCATGTACCGTTTGTGCCCAAATAAACATTAAAACATAACAACATATAACTAACCTCCAAGTGGAAAGAATTGAGAAAATATGTGTTTAAATGCCTCCTCGTCCACTACTCCTGATGGGCATTCCTGTAAAGGAAAATATATATTTTAATGAAACTGATTTTGGAAAAAATATTTTGCAAACGGCTTCGTATTTTTAGGTCAATCTTAAAAACAGAAACAACTGCAAAGCAAGCGCGAGCCCAAAATTCGCTTATCTCTAAATAGTGTCTCTGTTTTTAAACCCCGACTCAAAAAGATTAGTGTTATAAGTTGGACCGCTATGTGTGTCTGTGTGTCTGTTGTGGCACCGTAGCTCTTAATCTCTTTGGGCTCCACAGAAAACCAGCGTTACTGCACATAATGTGCGGCAACACATGCTGAGTGGAGACCCTTTTTGGTATCCTGCCGTGTTACCAAGTAACATAGTTTTAGTGCTAGTTTTAGTCTTAGTTTTAGGTGGTACTTATGGAGCCAAACTTTCTTTCATCTTTCTTTTCTTTCTAAGCGGGTGGACCAATTTGAATGCGGTTTTTTTTATTTGAAAACAGGAGCAATGGTTCTTAGACAAGTTTTATCAAAATAGGTTCAGCCGTTTTTGAGATATTAAACTTTGAAGTGACAAAGTCGGGGGTTTTCGAACTTTTTGTAGGTTAGGTAATCATATCATGATATCAGCCGTGGGACGTCCATTTTTGGACATAGGCCTCCCCCATAGACCTCCAGTTGCTTCGGGACGCGGCCCGCATCCACCAAACCGCAGCTTTAACTAGCGGCCGTATTGTCTAAAGCCAGGTTTACACTAGCAACAAAAATCGTTCAAGTTGCATTGTAATGTATTGCGGCGCTCGGTTGACCACTACAAACTCGTTGGCTTCACGGCCTCGCAATGTAATGCAACTTGCACGATTTTTCTTGCATTTCTAAACCCGGCTTAACGCTCTCACCATCTCTTTCTACTCTACCATGTAAGGGAAAGAAAGAAAGAAAAAAATATTGTCACAAAAAAAAATAACATTATCGAAAATACAAACTGAGACATGGATGCACAGAAAAACCAGAAAAATAGACCAGCGCTGGAATTCCGTGCTGCGTGCCCAGCGTGCCATACCGCTACACTACCACTGGAAAGGAGTACAGACACGAATTTCTCCTATGCACCCATATATCTCAGGTTGCTTATTTCCACTACGCTACTTAAGCAGCAGCACTAGCGACATCTAAAGTATTCAATAGAATCTGTCAATTTTCTACATATTTAAGACACCCTATCGTGGGGGGCACACTTGATTATATATGTCCCTGTTGTTGCAATTATCATCTAAAAGGAATCAAAAAAGAATAATAGTCACATCACAAAGCCTTAGGCAGCCCGGTGTTTATATTAGTAGGCTGGAAGTGTCTACAGGATTGTCAGATTCTATTGAATTGGAGTTTATGTTTCGCTCTCATCGAGAGACGTAACTTTCGGAACTAACCGCTCAACCTCGCTTTATTATTATTATTTTTTGTATTTTTTTTCTTTAATTGTATAATATAGTTTTTAAGTATTTTATTTGTAATTATATTTTTATGAAAAAATGACTTTCTGCCAAGTTTCTTGCGGCGCATTCTTCTTGGCAATGATGGTCTTTCCGAAAGCGCTGGTAGTTTAAAAAAATGACGTGTAAAAGTGCCCATTGCGGCCTATTTACTGAATAAATCATTTGAATTTTTTTTTTAACCCCGACAAGAGATGGCGCTACTAAGCAATCAAATTATCATTGGTTATTTGGGGTCTTTTTGTATTTTTTATTTCAATTCCAAATTTGTTACTTTGTTACGGGATGATCATAAAAGTAACAAATTTGGAGTTGAAATGAAAAATACAAAAATACTCCAAATAACCAATCATAATATAAAATATTTATTGCTTGTGGCAAAAGGGATCGACTCAGCATAAGCCGAGAGCCACGAGGCCTCGGCGCTGGTTTTCAGCCTGCAGGGCTATACTACGAAACTCGAAACTCGAAGTTCGTATCGTACCGTCCCTCTCGCTCTCGTATTAAATAGCATAAGTGTCAGAGGGACGGCACGACACGAACTTCGAGTTTCGTAGTAGCCCCGCTGGCCCTTCAGTCTCTGAGCGTACATAAAACTATGCTAGGGTGAGCTGCTGATAACAAATATAAATAAATAAATATCACGGGACAATTCACACCAATTGACCTAGTCCCAAAATAAGCATAACAAAGCTTGTGTTATGGGTACTAAGCAACGGATAAATATAATTATGTAAATATAGATACATACTTAAATACATATTAAACACCCAATTTTTCATAGCTTCGTAGTCAGTCTCTAACCACTAGGCCATCTGGTCGTCTAAACCTACCTAATGTCTATAATTTTTGAAGGAAAAGTTAAATCTATAGTATACAAATAAAACACAAATTCACCTGTTTAAACCCGCGGTACATAAGCTGTATTTCTCTAGCGGTGAATCTGGACCCTCGCGCGAGCTCCCTCAGACCCTCTGGTCGGTGACGCGCTGGCAACGGGGCCTCCTCGCAATCCTCCTCTGAAATGGAGCTTAAGGTTAGAAGCAGAAGGTTGGAGTTGCGTACTGTTCCTGTTGTGTTGGTTAGATTGTGACTGTCCATTTGCCGAGCTGCCCCACTTTTCCGATTGCTATTTTAATGTTGCTAATTTGGCTTGGTTTCGATTTCTCTTTGGTGGCAAATATAAGCTAGTCAAGTCCCAGTCCACTGAAAAGGGACGGAGGTTTTATGCAATTCTATTGGTATTTTTATCTCGCTCATCCTTCCGCTGCCTCCCCCTCCCCCGTGGACAGGCACTCTAAAACTAACAACACTCTGTACATGAAAAGACCCATTCAACTCTTAAAAAAATACCACTCAAACAAAAACCGACTTTATACCGTGCTGGTCAAAATACAAATTTAAATAGAAATGTTTCCCAAAAAGCTTCAAACTGAATGTAACTCTTTCGTGCTATAAATAGAATTCAATTCCGCTTCTGCATATTACATCAAAAGATCACTCTGAAAGACAAACACAGAATAAATTGGACTATATTTTCTAAAGTGTACGGGTCATTTTAGTATGAATGGTGTTTTTTATAGATACAGGTTGCTTCTAAAAGCTTACGACGACAAAAGTGTTTGAAATGTAAATAGAATTAGTATAATATTTTTGTTGGTGAAATGTTTATTTTACTAATGTTGTTACAGGTTTTATAAAAGTTTATATGCTTATATTTTTAAAATAGTTCTTTGGGGACGTGTCAAAATATACAAAGCTTTTTTTTCTTTTTATATTAAGCACCTAGACCGTTTGCCTGGGATATTCCTGTGCATAATAAATCTTTATTACACTAATAATATTATAAATGCGAAAGTTTGTATGTCTGTTTGTTACCTTATCACGTCTAAACCGCTGAACCGATTTAGATGAGGTCGGTGTGCAGATAGTTTGAGTCTCGGAGAAAGACAGGATAGTTTTTATACCGGAAAATTGCATAGCTCTTGCGAGATGGCGATAAATAAATTCGCGGGAAACGACCAGTTCCTAACAAGGGGTCTAAACTAGCTAACGTAGTTAAAAGAAGACAATTTATAAAGTCAAATTAAAGTTATTATTTATTTTATATTACACTTCCACTTTGTAAGTGCATAAGCAAAGCAAAGTAAATAAAAAAACGGCCAAGTGCGAGTCGGACTCGCGCGCGAAGGGTTCCGCACCATTATTTATGTAACATTAGACATTAGCAAAAAAAAACAAGTTTGTTGTATGGGAGGCCCCCTTAGAAATTTATTTTGTTTTAATTTAATTATTTATTTTTAAACTGATTATACAACGAAATGTTCTGTGAATATTTCAAGCGTCGAACTGTTGCCGTTATTAATATCAAGCGGCAAAACAATCACGTTTGTTGTATGGGAGCTTATCTGAATGAGAATTTTTAGCCGTAACAGTCCGTAGTAGTAGTCCGTATTTTTTTTAATCTTTATTTATTATGGAACTTTGATCAAACGATAATGAACATGTCAGTTCCCAAAGGCCTTAACTATAAAAACACCACAACAGCTATAAGATTTAAATGAGTAACAACTCGTGCCAAGAGGGACTGACATTTCCTCCAAACCATACCACCGGATCAGTCCGTATTTTAATGTAATGTATATGGGTCTATATTGACTGGTAGAAAATTGTTAGTCAGAATGTTTTGTTATAGTCATAATGTAATGTTTGACATAACTCTTTTTTTATTTTTCATCACACTTGCTCGTAAACAGTGTCGTAACATGCAGGCTACCTTAGTTGCAACCCCCCAAATAAAACCCTCGACCTTAATGTGCTTGTCATGAAACCCGTGGTCGGTCGCATGAGTCATTGCGCTTACACATTGTCTTGTCATGAAGCCCAAGGACGGTCAATGAGTCGGTGCCCGTACTGATGGCTCCTGCTACATGGACCACATGCACACGCACGTTGCGGCGCATGCCGAGGGAGGGGGAGGGGGAGGGCGACGCTGCCAAGAGCACAGCCTAAGGTATCGCCAATATTTGGAACAATTATATTTTTTCTTTTACAAATATAAAATTTTACTTGCAAATGTGATGAAAAACATTGTATGTCGCACGGGCGGTACAGAATTATGAACATCGACTCATTAAAGCCCTCAGTCTTCGACTTCGGGCTTCTAATAGACTCTCGTTCGTAATTCCTTATTTACCGCCCTTAAGACACAATGTACTATTAAACCATTTATATTTCAGAACTGTTATAAAACAAACCTAACCTAACCTATAGAGTTCTACAGGATGATTAGTTAAAAAAATATGAAAAATTTACGGTTCCAGCGGGAAAAAAAATTATGACTAACAATAATTATGACAAACATTACATTATGACTTATAAGATTATGGCAGTCGAAAGGATCCCATTTTGTATGCCTTATGGCGAAGCATAGCGATACCACCCAATTTTATGTAACACCTGTAATACTAATGACCTATGTTCGCAAATAAATGATATTGATTGATTGATTGACGGAGCCCCCTTATATATTTGTTTTATTCTGTTTTAAGTGTTTGTTGTTATACATAATCTGTGAAAATTTAAAGTGTAACCATTACGACTCAAGAGATAGAGCCCTGTGGCAGACGGACGAACACACAGACAGACAGATAGAAAAACAGCGCTCTTAGTAATAACACCATTTGAGTACGGAACCCGAAAAAGCAAAAAAGCAAGTTTTTGCAAAAGTTTTTGCCTTGCCCGCCATGGCAGTCGGGTAAAACAGTGCTTGTTAGGGTCTACGAGTTTCGTAGCAGCGCTACGGGCTACGGCGTAGAGGCATCTACGAAAGTTTGCTAAACTTTGAACATTGTGGTTTTCAGGCACTTATAAGTTTATTAAAGAATTTAGTTGAGAACTATGTAAAATATTTAAATTTAAAGTATTTAGAGGAACGCTTGAAGTTTAAGCATGCTATGGAATATATTTTTTACTTTTCTGCGCCCACCCGCATCACGAGGGGTATCACAGGTGCATTGCCGCCATTGCCGGCCCTTTGAAAGACTGACAGACTCGTTTTTTAAAGATCTCCAAGCGGTACCGTTCCGAAAATGCTGTCCCAGGAAGGTGGTGCCATATTTATGTCGTGCGTGGAAATTTTTGGCGCGCAGATATTTTAGAACCTGGGGGCCTACTACGCTCTCTTAATACGATCCAGTTTAGGCTCTAAACTGAACTGCATCGCTATTTCGTACCACGACGTTACTTTTGCGATTCAGTTCAAGCACGGTTCAGCGACAGCGATACAGACATTTTCATTCACTCACTTCAATGGCTTTTCGTACCATGACGCTTAACTTGAGTGGGAATTGAATCGCTTCAGTGTCAAATTTAGCGATTCAGTATAAGTTACACATTTCGTCAATTCTTTTGGAATTTTAAGTGTTTTACTTGGAATATTTTTAAATTTAAGAACTTTTAAACTTTTATTCAAGTTTTATAACTTTTCATAGACATTGTGCTTCTTAACTCCTCATTGATAAAACTAATTTTTCAGTGAGAAAAGAGACTCGTGGATTAGTGACAGCGTAAACATTTTATTTGGAATCAACACAACGGTTGCTAAGAACACGGAATGACATAGAGTTATGGTTTTCCAAAATAAAGAGGTTTTAGTATACAATATTTGGTTTGCATATAGCGGCATCCCTTTCACGACTTAGCGTTTCAGTTTCGGACCAGAGACAATATCGGTCTTTCATTCACTTGTAAACCATTGAGACTCAGCTCTGCGAAATAAACGTCGTGGTACTAATTTCAACGATTCAGTTTAGGTGCCTAAATTGAACTGCTCTGCGTTTGGATCGTTTATGTAAAGATCATGGTAGGCCTCCTGGATTCATTACTGTATTTGACAACTCCAGAATTTGCATCCTAAATATTATTATGAAAATACTAGCTTTTACCCGCCCTTCGTCCGCGTCGAATTAGGTTATTGCGCGCTGTTCTCTCGGGAACTGTGCATTTTGCGGGATAAAAAGTAGCCTATGTCACTTTCTGTCCCATAAATCACGCCGCATCTCTACGCCAAAAATCACGTCAATCCGTCGCTCCGTTTCGACGTGAAAGACTGACAAACACACACACTTTCACATTTATAATATTAGTATGGATAGATGCAACATTTATCACCAGAAATAAGGAGATACGCAGAACAAGGGTCACCGACATAGCCAAGCGAATTAGCTCGTTGAAGTGGCAATGGGCAGGCCATATAGCACGGAGAATTGATGGCCGTCGGGGCCGAAAGTTCTCGGATGGAGAGCGCGTGGCAAGCGCATAGGACGTCCACCAACGAGATTACCCGCTTCACGTCCACGCATAAACGTTACAAGGAGTTTCGTCCTACAGAAACGATCCTGGCCGAACCACCAAAATGTCACTTCTAGATCATTGTACTGACACCAGATTTACATAATTAAGTAGGCTAAATTTCCAATCAATCTGACCACTGAAAGTAGTTCAAATTCAACTTAGTCGAATAAAAAAAAACACATTCATATTCATTTACCTTTAAACGAGCAACTATTGTATATATATTTTCGGGGATGACAAATCATCTACCTTGGTCTTATCTCTGGGAGAAACGCTTAACGAGTTTTAGCCCGAGCAAAGCTCGGTCGCCCAGATACTTGCAAGTTAAATAAAAGCTTGTAATAATATAAATGTACAAACAGACATTACGGTGAGGTAATCAGTGCCCCCTGATCCCTAATAAGGCCACGTCTGCTGCTGCAGCGGGCGCTGCATACGTAATGTGCATCGACTTACACTCGGCAGTCGGAACGCGCGGTTTGAACGCCCACGATAATGCTTGTAATATTCTTATTCGTTTATTCATTCTAATTCATGTTCATTTATATTAATAGATGTTAGTTATATAGATGGTCGGTGCATGAAACCCTGTTTGGTTATATAATTGCAGCCTATACTTGGTTTCCGGATTTTGTACATTCAAGGATTTTAATACAAACTAGACTAGTGTATTTCAATACAGAAATGTAAATGTTTAGAAAGTTTAATGGGGGAATTTCATTATTTAAGACACCACTTGACGTTGTTTTGTTTACATTTAATTAAATACCTATGCAAATCAAGTATAATATAATACTTATAATTATTTATACTATAATACATTACTTTAACTTGATGAATTAATTCAATTTTGAACATGAAACTACCGTGAGACTCACTCATATTAAATATAATGACCCGGATAACTCACGTCTTAAATCGAGTTTAGCTCGACATGTTTCGGGCTAATCCGTAGCCCTTCGTCTTCGGAGCAACGCGACTCAGCGGCTGCTGCAACACGCGCACTGCGCGCCGCCGCTCTGCTCGCGCGACTACCCGACGAAACTGACACCGGCACACAACTACCCGCGTTTTCATCATCATTACAACTGTCAAATGTAGGGTAGCACACAACACTAACAATATCGCTCTGTAAAGGTACGTTCACACACACCGATGACGCAGCACGAGTATTTAACACCGTTTTCCAACTCGGAGGTACCGTCCAACCACTATCCCGGTTGAAATTCGGCCGACGACTAATCTCGATGGCTTCACGCACTTTCCGCGGAATGAAAAATTTCTCTCTCGCAAGTACAGATACCTTATCAAATCTGATATAGTGCGTCGAATCCGAGTTCATTGAGTGCTCGGCCACAGCAGACCCCTTGTCGTCCTGTTTCCTCATACTGCGTATGTGCTCCGATACCCTTGTGGAAACGTTTCGTCCAGTCTCTCCAATATAGCTCTTGCCACAGGCACAGGGAATCATATATACCCACACACACCCACACACACACTACACACACACACTTGTTACGCCGAAGATATAGCATCAAGTCGATTTTCCGTCCTCATATGCAGCTCAGACAGTTGGTACGTTCGCCGAAGGATAAGGAGCCCCTGAGTGGCCCCGGGGTATATATGATTCCCTGTGCCTGTGGCAAGAGCTATATTGGAGAGACTGGACGAAACGTTTCCACAAGGGTATCGGAGCACATACGCAGTATGAGGAAACAGGACGACAAGGGGTCTGCTGTGGCCGAGTTGATAAGGTATCTGTACTTGCGAGAGAGAAATTTTTCATTCCGCGGAAAGTGCGTGAAGCCATCGAGATTAGTCGTCGGCCGAATTTCAACCGGGATAGTGGTTGGACGGTACCTCCGAGTTGGAAAACGGTGTTAAATACTCGTGCTGCGTCATCGGTGTGTGTGAACGTACCTTTACAGAGCGATATTGTTAGTGTTGTGTGCTACCCTACATTTGACAGTTGTAATGATGATGAAAACGCGGGTAGTTGTGTGCCGGTGTCAGTTTCGTCGGGTAGTCGCGCGAGCAGAGCGGCGGCGCGCAGTGCGCGTGTTGCAGCAGCCGCTGAGTCGCGTTGCTCCGAAGACGAAGGGCTACGGATTAGCCCGAAACATGTCGAGCTAAACTCGATTTAAGACGTGAGTTATCCGGGTCATTATATTTAATATGAATTAATTCAAAACAATAATAATAAATCCTTGGTTTATTGACTTTATATCCAAGTCGAAGTCAAAGTTTCAAGCGTCTAAAAAACGCCGCGTCTCAACCGCTCAGTGTATCTCTGCCACTCCATTGACAGTCACCTCACGTACAGTCGCGCGTCACACAACCCAACATATTATATCTTACATTATTACATGAGATGTATCAGTATTTTCTGGTTTAGATACATTTTTGCTCTCCCTGGAGATACTATAACTGTCACTTTAACGGGAGCTGACTTTAGCTTATTTTGCGCTACATTTTTCTCAATATCATCATCATCAGATATGCAATAATAAGGGTTCTTTAATTAATTTATTGAATCAGGCTTTACTTTGCGGAGGTCCATAATCAATGAACTAAAAGAATCAACAAATAAAATAAAATAAAGAATAGAAGAAGAAGAGTATGAAGAAGAAGGGGATGAGCAAAGAAATTCTTTTAGTTCATTGGTTCTCTTATTTTTCACATAAAAAGCTACCCACTTATAGGGATAACCTACAGGATAGTCTAAAATATTTCCTGAATAGTTCATGTCAACGTCTGTCAAAACCGCCTTGGTTTCAAAAGTTCTCGAGGAAGAACGACCGAGCGTAGGTCTAAGCTCTTTGAATGATGATGATATGTTTTTCAGTAAACTGCTTACTTATAGGGTTATAACCCAGGATTGTCCAAGAACCAATAGTCTCAACCTTGTGCCAAATGTGTTGTACCGAAAAGAGTGGCGATTACTCCACCGACAAGAGCTAAGCTCTTAAATTAATGATGATGATATGTTTTTCAGTAAACCTAAGCTAACCCACTTATAGGGTTATAACCTACAGGATAGTCCTAAAATATATCCTGAATAGTTTCATGTCAACCTCTGTCCAAACTTGTGTTGGTAATGAAAAGTTCTCGAGTGAAGACCGTGGCGTAGCGTAGGCCGTCCACCAACGCGATGTATGAAAAACCTGGTTAAAGTCGCGGATTTACGGTAGATGTAGGCCACTTCCAACCGAAGCAACTGGAGGTCTATGGAAAGAAGAAGAAGAAAGAAGAAAGAAAGGTTTATTTTGGCTCCATAAGTATCACCTAAAACTAAGACTAGAACTAGCACTAAAACTATGTATGGGGGACTATGTATGGTACTATCTATGGGGGAATTCTATGTCCAACGGTGGACATCCTACAGCTTAACTACAGCGTGTATTTTTGTTACTACCTCAATCTTTAAGGGGCTGTTTCACCATCAATTGATTAGCGTTAACCGACGGTTAAATGTGATGCCGTCTCCGTCTATTCGAACAAAACAAATAGAGACGGCATCACACCTAACCCCCAGTTACCACTAATCAGTTCCACTCAGTGATTATTAGGGTCTCCACTAGTTAGTGAAGACCCTAATAATCACATTTTATTATGTTTTAGTAAAAAAAAATTACTTATTATTTTCCTTACAAAATTAATAAGCACGCAATGTATCACTACGTGATACTGCTTTGTTTTTATTCAAAACGTCGCACTTGTTGACGTGACAGTTGTCACAGAACGTTTCTCTCTCGTATCAAATGATTGTACGCATTACATTGCTGCTCGAAAATATTTCAAAAATTAATTACGCTCTGGTAGTTAATTTTAAATTAATATTTGTTTTGATATCGGTTCACAGCACTTTAATCTTCGTCTGGTTACAGTTTCAGGTAGTATCAAAAATGCACATTTTATATCTCCAAACATTCTATATGTCAACAAATCAATATACTCCATACAAAACTGTGACAGCAGAACGCCTTAATGAAACGATATTGGTGCACCAACTTGAACTATATCTCCTTATGAAACGGCCGTCCTTGGCTTAAGCGTACAGTCCATTAGGGCAAATCATTAGTATTACTGAATAATGTATCAGTCCTGAAATATGTACGACGGAGCAAAGATACTCTGTATCTTAATGGCGTGGATAGTATTTTGTCAACTGGACGGAAATAGTACCAGAGTGGAACCTTTTCATAATATACAAAGTGTCTCTGACCATAGGGCTTTAAATTCAAGGTTCGATTCTACTCCCATAACTAAACTACTTTTGTTTTGTAATATTTTCAAATAACTTGAATTTGGATAGTTTATTGATCCTCAATTACTTACTTGGTGGGTGCCGGAGAACAGCCAGCGACATCGAGGCAGACCGAGAAGGAGATGGTGGGACGATCTGGACACGTACGCAAAGGACTGGCTTGACATTGCGTCAGAACGAGAGTTGTGGAGGTCAAGAGGGGAGGCATTTGCCCAGCAGTGGGACACTATACAGGCTTATTGATCCTCAAAGTTTAATCGTTAAATCAGTGTATCAGTCATGGCGGTGTTATTGCTGTCTCTAGGTACGGGTATCTTTAAAAAAATGACATTTATTTGACATATCTAAGTTAAACTTTAATCAATGTGCTACTTAGTATTGTATTTCATACATAGAAAATAGAGCCTAATAGAACCTTTAATCTGTATGTTAAAAATTACATTAACAGTGACCTTTTAGCGAGTAGAATCGAACCTTGGATTTACAGCCCTGTAGACGATGCGTACACACGCACACACACACACATACAAACATATATGTTATTTCTTAGATTTAAGGTTGTGGGTAGGTTAAGGTTTTTTGGATTTAATAAATAAAAACTTGAGGGTAACGTTAAAACCGCGAGCTGTTATGTGCTAGTCGCCACTGTCACGCGATGCGAACAGCGCGTGCGCACGCTACCACCACACCACCACTCGATTATTTATTCGTGATAGACTTTTATATTCTTTAAAAACGAATTAGTTTAATAAGCGTTTTAAAGGAAATAAAAGTCTATCACGCAAAAATAAATAAATAAATAAATATCATGGGACACTTGATACCAATTGACCTAGTCCCAAACTAAGCAAAGCTTGTACTATGGATAATAGGCAACGGATAAACATACTTATATAGATAAATACATACTTAAATACATATTAAACATCCAAGACCCGAGAACAAACATTCGTATTATTCATACAAATATCTGCACCGGCCGGGATTCGAACCCGGGACCTCGAGCTTTGTAGTCAGGTTCACTAACCACCTAGCCATCCGGTCGTCCGGAATAATTGGAGTAGACACATTAACTTATATTATTATATTAAGAAGAGTTCTATCAGACCACATTTTTAATTTTCATTCCATTTTTATGAAACTAACAAAAATGCGACGTTGCCAGCTCTTAAATCGAGTTTAGCTAGACATGTTTCGAAAAAGTCACGGAACTAAATGTTGTTCAGTTTCACGAGTACGATCTATGATTTAATTATTTCTAAATTATATGCTCCTATTAAAGGGCCCACTCTGTATAATCATCTTGCGAACTATGTCAAAAGTCCAATGACATTTAGTTAATTTCTTTTCAAAGAAACTGAATACATCTAGACAATTAAAACCCGCTCTACCCCCCCGATAAGCCAACCCTTATCAACGGAACTCTTTTGAGGAAAAAAATACAGAATATTTGTGAAAGAAATCAAAAGAAAGGGTATGCCTTTGGTTACTTCTGTCCGAGAAATTGAAGATTTATATAAAACAAGCGCGTATCTACAAACACATAAGAGCGTTTACTATATACAACAATACAACAAACATTTCTTTGTATCGCTAAGCAACCACAAACCGTTACAAAAGGTAAATTGTTGGTATCTGCTGGACATGTCCGAGATGTATAGGAATTAAGAACAAAACAGGGACAGTGTTCAATAATTCAAGCTCGCATCATAATACATACATCTAAGTATTACTAAAATTAGGTAGTGAAGACAAATTGCTTTGTTACTGACAGATATGATAGATGACAGAGCCTACATTATTTCTACTTTTGGCCACTATGAGCACTGCGATATAGATTTCATTACCCCCACCTACATAATATACAAGATGTTAATTAAATAACTGAAAACCTCTGACACCCCAAATTTTTTTTTATTTTATGTTAGTTGGTTGTATTTATTTTCGAATATCTTCATTATTCAAAAAAATATTTATGTGTTTTGCTAAGTCAGTAATTCTACTTTATTTCTAACTCTACATCCATATTTTTTATTTGTCAGTTGCTCTTTGACGTTTTTAGAAGAAAATCAAATTGACAGCAAAACGGCCGGCATCTGGGGGCACGGCAGTGCCCCCGCCAAGTCGAGCAAAACAAAAACAAAGGCACGGCCGTACCATACTTTTCTCGAAGCCATTCAGGCAATTTTCAACATCCTGTAATTTTGTTATGGGTAAAGCTAGAACCCTGAATTTTCAGATACCTATAGGGCCTAATGGGACTTAGATATATTATCAATAACATTCAATTTGAACATATAGATTTAGATTAAATTAACGAAATAGTGTACAACCTCGCTAAAACATTTAATTGGCGCCGGTTGCAGTCGTAACTTTTAGACTGGGCACAGTAAAAAAGGGATTTAAAAACACTACACAACCCGATTTAAAACATAGTGTAATTGATTCCATTTTCGATTCTGGGCAAACTACTTTCTGGTTTTCAGTTATTTAATTAACACCGTGTATACTCGTAGTAGCCGTAGAAGCCGTGGTGGCCTAGTGGTTTGACCTATCGCCTCTCAAACAGAGGGTCGTGGGTTCAAACCCCGGCTCGCACCTCTGAGTTTTTCGAAATTCATGTGCGGAATTACATTTGAAATTTACCACGAGCTTTGCGGTGAAGGAAAACATCGTGAGGAAACCTGCACAAACCTGCGAAGCAATTCAATGGTGCGTGTGAAGTTCCCAATCCGCACTGGGCCCGCGTGGGAACTATGGCCCAAGCCCTCTTGTTCTGAGAGGAGGCCTGTGCCCAGCAGTGGGACGTATATAGGCTGGGATGATACTCGTAGTAGGTTCTTCGCATCCAGCGAATAGTTCATTGATTTTAGTATGATGTGATTGTATGTTTGTGTTAAAGGAATCAGCAGACGTGTTGACGCAACCCAGACTTTGCGCCAACACACTATCTGACATCTGACAGCTAGATGGATCGCACATCAATGACAAAACAAAACATAATGTAACTCATTAAAAATAGATCAGACAGAACCATAGCCATAAATGTCGAGTCGGCGACTGTCGATCCGCCGAAGTCGATCAGACAAAGCAAACTGTTTATTTCACCGAATAATTTCATTACGCAAGCGGTGGGACCCGGCAGGACATGTCTGTCTGACATGTCTGCAGGACCAGAGGTAGACCCAAGAGGAGATAGTGGGTCGAGATGAGTGCTTTTCAGCTCGATTGGTGCATACCCAGGATAGGGAAAGTGGCGGAAGAAAGGCCTTTGCCCACCAGTGCGGGCGCGGGTGCAGGTAACATCCTATGCACGCGACGCGCGCTGTTAGCTCTTCTCGTACTGTTGTTCAACAGGCGGCCACCAGCTCCGCGCAAACCGCGTCAGCTTGCGTCAGCCCTTAGGGCTGCATAATAAAAACATTACGCAACTTAGGCGGTTTTATACGGACTAGAGCTACTCAAGTTATAAGTAGTTAGTTTGTCTAAACGCCCCTGTAAAGGTTTTCCATTGGAGTTTTTGACTCAAAGTGTAATCACGCCTTTGAGATGTAATATGTATCTTTTTACTTCATTCTTGGTTCAGGAAAAATCAGGACGACGAGCAAAGCGAGGAAAATTAAGATTTAAATCTATGCTATTATTTGGTCTGATATAGCTATATTAAACTTCAGGATTATAATCTTCGGGTTTTTGGGCGTTCGGTCAAACGTACATTTCGCATTTTAAACTCTCGGTCAAGCAAATATTCGGCGTTTTAATAATCGTATTTTCAAGACTCACATCCAACAACCCTCTCGATAGATACTATCGACATCTAGCGATAATTCACTTGTAAATAAACCCCTAATTGGTACGCAGCCTAATCTACAATGTGAAACGACCTGTCAAGTTCATTTGATCCTGTCACGCCCTCTTCCGTGGTTGAAGACAGATTAGAGAGGTCCCAGCTACATAATACTCCGAAAGACAACTTGCTTTGGTAGATTAAAACCTTATTCGTACCAATACGCATGTTAGTTTGTATTTTTTTGCTATATTTATTTATTATTAAATAACCGCATAACCCTGTAGCTACAGACATCTGGGGTTCGGAGGCCTGGTGATCTGACATACAGGTTTCCCCTAGTTCAGGCACCAGTCTCCACCGCACAAGTCTTGTATCTTATGCAACTGTAATGTGTAAATTTACCGATTGTATTACTGGAATGTGGTGCTTTTTATTATTGTACTCGTATTATTATTTGCCAGAAAACGGTTACATCTTGGTTGGTTACATCTAACATTCTGAGCGTATTCAACCTGCATGAAGGTGTACAAATATTTAGAGTCAAATTTACATATGTGTAAATATAATGAGATAAAATTTACAGTAGTGTGTAGTGGTGTACTGTCCTAGGGTCTAATTTAATAGACCTTACGTGTAAAAAAATTATGTTAGTTACTGACATCATAACAATTACAAAATAATGTTGTAATAGTTATAATATTAGAAGCCTGTTTTACAGACAACGAACAGAAGAACAACAAACGAAAACTCCATATCAAATTTGATTATATTTTTCTTTTTCTGAAAACAATTTTTTTTTTGTTTCCAATCATTCCCTCTTATTTAGTATTGAATAATAGTGCATGCACGTGGCTCATAAAAATCATTACAGTCGTATTGGGTAGAACAGGACGGTAAACGACTCACTTAGATTAGGCGAACAGTTACGATCCATCATCATCCGTCATTTAGATATTGTCGTAAGAAAATGAAAAAACAGGTCAAGCGTGAGCCGGACCCGCGCGCTCACAAACTATACTTAAAGTCTCTACCTACACCGTATCATATCATGACCGTAATAGGAGCGTGTCAGGAATAGTTATTTGTGTCACAAGGGAGCAAAATGGTGTATTTACGGCGAGGGCGTACATTGAATCCAGAATGTAGCGAAGGGTTCTACAATAGAATCCTGAGCGTAGCGAGGGATTCTAAAGTAGAATCCTGAGCGTAATGAGGGATTCAAGTGTTAACGCCCAAGATGAAAATAATGTGTGGCTCATACAACTTTTCACACCGAGCATCAAGAAACTTGAAAAAAACAAATTCTAAATATTATCAAAGAACAACCAGCATAGAAAATGGCGTGGCTTTACAATTATCAACTTCAAAAAATGGCATTTGCAAAAAAATTCTTAGAAAAGCCTTGAACAGAAAAGTTGCACTTTGCTCCCTCTCGTCAGGGAGGAAGAGCTACTTTTCTGAAGGAGAGATGTGAAAAAAATATATTCTTTGTATTGAAAAGTGAGAATATGCCCACTAGCACGTTGCCTAACCAACCGTCGCTGTCGCGTGCCGTGCTTCTTATGGGTATAACACGACGTTGACATGTCGCGCGTTACATTCCGTGCCTGATACCCTGATACAAAAAACTACTACCTAGTAAAAGAGTAACCTACCTACCTTGTAAAGAGCTCACTACGAACAAAAGTACATCGCGCGGCTTAAATGTGTGCGCGTCGGTCGGCGCCGGTACGCACGCACCCGCCGCACGCACACACTAATAATTTAAGGAGGATTAAGTTTTCTTTAGTCAAGGCTGCGCTGCCGTCGGCGCTGTACGTTTCGATTTTAGCTCGCACGTCTTGCGCTCGCTTCGCGAGATGATCACCTTTTACGTTCGCGTACCTACTCGTACTTACGTATTTTTTGTATTAGTTTATAGTTGTAAATTAGTGGTATATAAGTGTAGTGTAATATTTTTCGTGCAAGGGCACATGAAAAATATATAGACCCCACGTTTAAACCAGATGGTTTCAGTCTAGCACGCAAGCTCTGGTGCGCTTAAAACAGACTGAGAACAGGACTCTGACGCTGTCACTACTTTCGTACAAGTGGGGTTGGCGGGACTCGGCCTCTGCGAGTGCGGCGATTAGGCTCAAACTATGAGCACATTGACAGCGCTGCCCTCTACACTCATACTCGGGCTCCCCTGGAGATCTGTACAATCTGACACCTGACTTAATGTCGTGGCTGGGACCCTGAAATGTGGATTTATAGCTAGTTTGTAGTTTCTTTCTTTAGTGTAATTGTTTAATGTTTTACGCCCATACGATTAAACAATATAGTTATAGTACTCGCATTATGGGTAGGTAAACAATATGAGTAGTATGTATACAGTTGGCATCATCGTTCCGGCGAATTTTTTTTTTATTCGACTGGATGGCAAACGAGCAAGTGGGTCTCTCCTGATGGTAAGAGATCACCACCGCCCATAGACAAATGCAACTCCAGGGTATTGCAGATGCGTTGCCAACCTAGAGGCCTAAGATGGAATACCTCAAGTGCCAGTTATTTCACCGGCTTCCGGCTGCCAGTTATTATACATAACATTTTTAAATTTAGTATAATAATAATAATATAACGGCATAGAATCTGTCTGGTTTCCCTAGATACAGACATTAGACAATTTTAAGTTAACTTTCGTACTAAAATTATTTGCCGGTAGGTAATTAATTTAAAATAGATGTCGACAACCCTAAGCGTCCGCGCCGGAGTAGGCAGTTAAGTCTCCTAAAGGGTCGGAGTGGACCTACTTGTTCTCTTACTATGCTGATACGTTCCTGTTACTGTCATGGGATAATACGGTGTAGTGGGTAGAGACCTTTAAAGGTGCTGATAAACTTGAGCAATCCATTGTAAGAGTGTTTTCATATTAACCGATCCAATATTCGGACCGAGTGACGACATCCGATAGCCGACACATGTGCTGCTTTCACATATTTCTGACAAAATTGTACCGACACGGCTGGCTCAAAATGGCCGCCCACACATAACAAACTTTATCGTCCGACAGCCCACGGGCATCCGATGGTGCGTGAACGTATCGGTGTCGGCTCCGATATATCCGATATCGGCGGGACAATGTAAAAGACAACATATTTCATACATTTTACTTTCCCCGACATCGTATCGTCATCGATGCCGGTATCGATCGGATAATGTGATAACGCTCTAATTGTAACAGAATAACGAACGAACGAACTGAATAACAAACAGAGCCACAGAGCCAAACATTGCTACTGACTACACGATCATTTCTCTAGCGAAATGCTCGGCAAAAAGCAGCAATTTTACCGTCGTTCGCTTGAATGCTCACTAGAACGCTCCTGTTCATTTGAGAGCTTTTCTGTAATGTAACATTCGTAAGAATGCTCATTACAAGTAAATACTCAAGTTTATCAGCACCTTTAATGTATGTAGGTATATGTGGTGACTTCTTAAGTGTACAAATAATGTAAATTGATTAATAATTGATTACATGTGTTACTTACTGTATATCTTAACGTTTATTTAATAGATTTTTAATAAGATACCTAGAAGTTTGTAAGAGCTACCTCTAAATAGATTTAAAAATATATTTAATAAAGATTTATGTTTTAATAATACCCAAATATTTGAATGCTAGTATTATTTAGTACAAATAGCAGAATAAGTGTCACATACCACCTAAGAACACCGATGTACCTACTTATTCTATGCAAATAAACATTCTACTTATTCTATTCTAAAGATGAACTCAACTGCCCTTATTTTCTTGTACTAAGACATCACCGAAAGATTAAATCATTTTTGCAACGCAATACTACTGAATTGCGCTTTAAGTGACCCACTGTGTACACAGCGGCCCGATCCGCTGTTTACCGAAATAATGTTAGCTTGGGACCGCGGTTACTTCGCACAAATAACGTTACCTCGGAATGTACAATATTACAGAAACATTTTACACCCTGTACGCTTCTGTTATTGAAGTCATAACAATAATAACTCTTAGGGAGTATCTGTGAAAGATTTTAAACCGAACATATTGAATCTATTCAAGATCTCTCGAAGATTAGGTTAGCATCTCAAAAAGTTCAGCTTAGTAAGACAGAATATTGGACACGTATGTTTTTATTTGTTAAATTAACAATCAATTAACAAACCTATCACCGCTTATAACTATCACCACCACCACACTACGCTACCGCGTTTCGAAATGAATCTGAGTTCATCATCAAAGCAAAGTAATTGGTTACGATACATTGATATGGTCCTCCGCATAGTAACGTCTAATTCAGTAAATTTGCTAAGTTAGTGTTCTATAAAGAGTGTCCCTGACCAAGAGCTATAAATCCAATTTTCAACTGATTTAAGTTTTCTCTTGTCTAAACACTGTCTGTATATATTTTCATAATAATATTAAGATAATTATGGCAAATTCAGAAGTTGTCATACTGTATTGTGACAGCAGAACGCCTTAATGAAACGATCTTGGTGCACCACCTTGAACAGTCAAGAGACACCCTGTAAATATTCCTCTAACTAACGCTCTGCTCCTTTCCCTCATTCAATACGAACCCTTTTCACATGTACAATTATTAAACGATATTAGTTTTCGCCTAACTTTACCCTAAAACCACAAATGAATGATGGAGCAAATTTTAAAGCTCAGCCAGAGCAGTAAATCTATTTCTATCACACACGAGTGGACATCTTGCATATTGGTATTCAAAATAGAACCCTATCCTCGTACCTACATCCTTCCTTTGGGAAGGACATAAGAAATAATTATAATTGGACACTGATGGCCTTTGTAAAGTACATAGTGAAAAACTAGTAGCAAAAGCTGGAGATTTTTTCCTCAATTTTTCCTAACATCTTAAGCTCTAAGCAATATATCAATAAAATTAAACTGTTACAATACTAGCATGAAGCCGTGGTGGCCTAGTGGTTTGACCTATCGCCTCTCAAACAGAGGGTCGTGGGTTCGAACCCCGGCTCGCACCTCTGACTTTTTCGAAATTCATGTGCGGAATTACATTTGAAATTTACCACGAGCTTTGCGGTGAAGGAAAACATCGTGAGGAAACCTGCACAAAACTGAGAAGCGATTCAATGGTTCGTGCAAAGTTCCCAATCCGCACTGGGCCCGCGTGGGAACTATGGCCCAAGCCCTCTTGTTCTAAGAGGAGTCCTGTGCCCAGCAGTGGGACGTATATAGGCTGGGATGATGATGATGAATACTAGCATATTCTGACATAATAGTGAACTGACATTATAATAGTAATAATTTGCAATGATAATAATCTAATAAAGGAAAATAATAAATTATAATAACAAAGAAGAAGAAATGATAGAGTTATTGTATTGTAAAATGAGAAAATAGCATTAAGATATTACTTAGTATTTCTTATATTGTAAATCATCACATCATCATCCCAGCCTCTATACGTCCCACTGCTGGGCACAGGCCTCCTCTCAGAAACAAGAGTGCTTGGGCCATAGTTCCCACGCGGGCCCAGTGCGGATTGGGAACTTCACACGCACCATTGAATTGCTTCGCAGGTTTGTGCAGGTTTCCTCACGATGTTTTCCTTCACCGCATAGCTCGTGGTAAATTTCAAGCCGTGGTGGCCTAGTGGTTTGACCTATCGCCTCTCAAACAGAGGGTCGTGGGTTCAAACCCAGGCTCGCACCTCTGAGTTTTTCGAAATTCATGTGCGGAATTACATTTGATATTGTAAATGCTGAGGAAAATGATTTTTATATTGCACGCCCAATTAAGGTTGAACGTAAGAACATTTTGTAGCACTAAGACCTTTTGTATTAACTATGTTCTGGCAATAAACATATTTGATATTTGATTTGATATAATTTGTAACTTTCAAAAAATTATTCCAAAAAAGTACCTTTGGTAGGCAGGAGGCTATAGTTACCCTACCAGATTTTATTATTAAGTATCTAAAAAAAAAACTAGAAGACATAAAAAACTTACCCATGTTGTGCTACTGTAGAAGTAATCGTCCAGGAAACCAACTGTTGGTATAACTTCACTGTAAACATTTAAATAACTTTTTGTTACAAGTAAAAGTAAACAATATGTTAACGTCAGCATTGGTGGGAAAATTTGTTGAAAATGGAATGCTTAATCCTTAAAGAAGGTCGCGAAAAATGTACAATCCGCATAGAAAATACGTGTTATATTCATAGTAGAATTTATCCGCTTCGCACTCGTGAACTTTATATTCAATCTGGTAGTTACAATTGAAATTCCGGGATCTTACAAAATTCCCCTGGGAATTCCCAAAATTTGTATCGTGGTCTTCATTGAGGTTGTGTTAAGAACAACTGTCCAAAATTTCAAGACCCTAAGCCCAGCGGTTGAAATTTCTGGATTTTATCCCTGTCCCGTGGGAGTATCGGGATAAAAACTAGCCTATGTGTTATTCCAGACGTCCAGCTATCTATGTACCAAATTTCATTGCAGTACCAAACACACACACACACACACACAAACTT
Organism: Choristoneura fumiferana; assembly: GCF_025370935.1. Lineage (NCBI taxonomy): Eukaryota > Metazoa > Arthropoda > Insecta > Lepidoptera > Tortricidae > Choristoneura > Choristoneura fumiferana. The sequence goes on along the minus strand of NC_133501.1, from coordinate 4,352,413 downwards.
TCGCATTTATAATATAATTAAGAAGTACCTAGGATAGGAAGTAGGATTTAATGACGTTTAAAAATGAATCTTTCCAATATGATCTACGATTGTGTATACCTACTAATTGAGCAAGTTGGATTGGATATTATTGTCCTTCCAATGTGCTCTACTACTTTCAGTGATAAAGCAAATTGGAGAAAAAACGTCCGATTTATCCTGCTATATAAAACTTTTCCTCTCCAATTTGAATCGACACAAACACAAAGACGGCGAAACTCCGCTCATGCGGAGCTCCTACTTCTCTGTGCTCTTGCCCCTTCGGGCCAAACAACTAACATAACCTTAAAGTACCCATGGTTTGTTTGTTTGTTAGGTACCTCATCACGTCTATACTGCACGCACGTATAAAATTCGGTACACAGATCGTTTGAGTCCCGGGATACACATAGGATAGTTATCCCGGAAAATTGCATAGTTCCCGCGGGATAGCGATAAATGAATTCTACGCAGACAGAGGAGCGGGCAACAGGCTAGTAAATAGTAGATTGTACAACAAGAGCATAAAACGAGCCATTTTACCCGAGACGTTCATATAGCCACCCGAGCCGGTACGGCGAGGGTGGATAGACACGTCGAGGGGGAAATGGGTTTAATGCTCGAGTTTTACACTTGCTTTCACTTAGATGGCTAGGAAATGAAATATCAACAGTGGAAACAATTTTTCATTTACTATGCACCTTTTATTGCTCATGCATGATTATATTTTTAGTTTTATTGTATTATTTTGATTGATTTGATTGATATATAGTTTTATAAGGAAAACGATAACGAAGAGCATAAAGAGTCGATTTAAGTCGCCTAGATCCAGCATAAATACGAAATTTACGAGCATGAAAAGTGAAAAATAATGTTCTTTAACTTAAGAAATAAGCCCGAAATTTAAGTGTTTTGTAAGTAGACGGTTTTCGCATTTCTCTTGTTCTTAAACGCCGCCCAAAATATAGAAACAACTCTCAACTGACATAAAATCTTATACAACGTAGTGTTTGAACCAATACGCCTGTAACGATCCGTACTGCATTCGGAGGATAAACGAAATTAATACGTACTCGTATATCAATGAAGTTATTATAACCTTTGAACGATTGACAGGATATCAGAAACAAGACCTATAGACCGAGGTATAAAATATACCTCGTCGTAAATATATACCTCGTTGAGTTTCTTGCCGGATTCTTCTCAGCAGAGGTTTTTCCGAACCGGTGGTAGATTTTTTTTGACATTCATAAGTGCTTGTTACAGCCTAAATTGAATAAAGATATTTTGACTTTGACTTTGACTAAGACCAGACACTACGAGTACAATGAAAAGATAAAGATAAAAAAGATAAGCAGATAAGAAATTTCAAATTAATCAAAACAGATCGATCGTATTGTGCTCTCGTGAGAGTCACTATTTTTAATTTTGGAACCCAGCGCCATCTATGTCACATTCATTTCATTCTAGCTTATATACGTCTCACTGCTGGGTACAGGTCTTCTCTCACAATGAGAGAGCTTGGGCCGCAGTTCCCATGTGGGCCCAGTATGCATCGGGAACATAGACCATTGAATTGTTTCGCAGGTTTGTGTAGCTTTCCTTCACCATAAATCTCGTGATAAATTTCTAATGTAGGTAATTTTACACATGGATTTCGAACTCCGTCTCTCGGAAAACTCTCTTTATATATACCTGTGTTTTCTTTTCTGCTTGCTATGTGTTGGTGTGCAATAGAGAGTTATTGTATTGTATTGTATTGTATGCGAGTCCGGGTTTGAGCTCGTTCTGCTCGAGAGGCCAGTTAAACCAGCAGAGCACCACGGATTTTCTCCTCTGACAGTCACCTGCTAAATATCTGCCACAGCGGAGCCTACAAAAATAGATACCTGACAAGTCCTACCCGCCTTAGGAATAGTCATATCAGATATTTATGCACATGTTGTTGTGTCAGTTGATGGTCGTATATTAAAGGGCACGTATTTGAATATCGAAAATTGAAATATCTTTACTTAAAATATCGACGGTCAAAATATCGAACCTAACCTAACCTACTTTCGATATTTTGACCGCCAACTTTTTAACATTAGATATATTAATTTTCGATATTCAGATACGTTCCCACATTAAAATATTTCAATTTGAGTCCAACAGTCGTATTGGTTGCAACAGGGCCCGAGTATTATTTATTATAATTATGGGTTTCCCTTTTATTCAAGCTATAGGGTTCCTTGGAAGCGAATATTTACGAGCGACCCGCCATTTTGAATTTTATTATCAAGAATTATGTACTATTTTGGAAGGCCACAATACAGGAGGATATTTAGGGATAGGGAGGGGGGGGGGGTAGGTAATAAAATCGGCTTACATTATATTCGTTATTAAAATATAAAACTGTTTTGATCGCAATTTTACTTAGAAAATAAATTAAATTCTATACAAAGTAACGCCTAATTCAATAAATTGTAGTAAATAATTAAAATGCATGTGAAAAAAACACTTAGAAGTAAGTTGCAAGGACGATTTAAGTTGGGAAGCGAGCGAAAGTCACATGTTCCCTCCCTAGGGAGGTAAACTCGTTATTTGGTCTTACGTGCTTATCTGTTTTCTTGTAAACTCATTTCAGGCTTTATTTCCCAAGATGATGAGTTTGAAATGCGAATATGAATATTACATTATAATATATTATACCAATTTCCATAAAAAGGATACTCACGGATATGTGCATTATAATTCCCACCTACGGTGCTCAACGGTGTACGGTGACCTATCGCCTCTCAAGCAGAGGGTCGTGGGTTCAAACCCCGGCTCGCACCTCTGAGTTTAACGAAATTTATGTTCGGAATTACATTTTAAATTTACCACGAGCTTTGCGGCGAAGGAAAACATCGTGAGGAAACCTGCACGAAACTGCGAAGCGATTCAATGGTGCGTGCGAAGTTCCCAATCCGCACTGGGCCCTCAAGCCCTTGCTCTAGCCTAACCAACAGAAAGTTGGAAAACCCCCGACTTTGTCACTTCAAAGTTCAATATCTCAAAAACGGCTTAACCGATTTTGATGAAACATGTCGTAAAACCATTGCTAAAAAACCTGATTTCCAATAAAAAAAACCGCATTCAAATCGGCCCACCCGTTTAAGAGCTACGTTGCCACAGACAGACAGACACACATAACGGTCAAACTTATAACACCCCTCTTTTTGCGTCGGGGGTTAAAAACTCATGGATCGGAACCAGAACACCGCCCTGTCAAAGAATACTAACTATTACGCCCTGCGCTCCATGACTCAAATCACTGATGTAAGTAGGTCGAACGGCCTGTATACTTGGTTTGGATAGGTATTTAACTAAATGTAAACAAACTTCAGCTGCCAGATTTGGTACATTCAAGGATTTAAACATTTTACTTATCTATCATTGTAATACAAACTGGACTAGTGTTTTTCAATACAAAAATGTAAATTTTTAGATAATTGAATAGGGGAATCTTTGATGAATGATTGGTCATCATATATCTAAAGGGGGAATGTCAATATTTACGACACCCAATGAGGGCTATCGTTTTTGTCTCACTAGATGGCGCACTGTTGCGTGAGGTTTTTAGATGTGGCTTTCAAGGTCTTTATTACAGGCGTGAAAACAAAGTTTTAGAATTAAAATATATTCAATACACCTTAAAACCGTAGCATAAAAATATACGAGCATGCCACAGTGTTGCAAAGTCCCCGTTTTGTTCGGAAAAAGGGAGGACAAAGGTTTCCGAAAGACAAAACTGTCTCAAAACACAGACATTCATTGCCCCGGAACGCATATTGCCATATTTAATTCAGATATTGCAAAATATTCACAAAATGATTCTAATTATAAATAAACCCGCGTAGGTCACCCAAAAACTATGAGATTTGACATTTCGGAGACCTCACGCTACACTAGCGCTCTAGCGGCGAATTCATTCGCGATAGCCCTCAATTGACGTTGTTTTGTTTACATTTAGTTAAATTCCTATCCGAACCAAGTATAAGAAGTGGGACTGGGCTGGGCTAGCCATGTTTACCGTATGCCGGACAAATCGTGGGCCAAGGTAACTACCGAGTGGACGCCCACCAACTCGAGAAGGCGACCTGGCAGACCCAGACGTCGATGGCGGAATGAACTGGACTACTTCTTGAAGGACTTGCCCTTGTATAAAGTGAACAGAGGAGCAGAAGTATCGGGGAGGGGGGGAGGTAGGTCTTTGCTCAGCAGAACATTCACTTCCTACCAGACATGTATATTCAAATTAATTTCATTCCATAATAGTTTCCGAGAGAGCCGTGGTGGCTTAGTGGTTTGACCTATCGCCTCTCAAACAGAGGGTCTGGGTTCAAACCCCGGCTCGCACCTCTGAGTTTTTCGAAATTCATGTGGATGATTGCTCAGAGTTAAACACAATAATGTTTTTTTATAAATTTATTCAAAAGAGCTAAACCGTTTCGCCGTGCCAACCGACAGATCCAGACCGATCCGCCATCTTCCTATTCTATCTCCCTATCTCGCTCATCCTTGCCATACATCGCTCACTCTCACACACGCCTACGTTCCGTTTCCCACATTCATGTGCGGAATTACATTTGAAATTTACCACGAGCTTTGCGGTGAAGGAAAACATCGTAAGGAAACCTGCACAAACCTGCGAAGCAATTCAATGGTGCGTGTGAAGTTCCCAATCCGCACTGGGCCCGCGTGGGAACTATGGCCCAAGCCCTCTTGTTCTGAGAGGAGGCCTGTGCCCAGCTGTGGGACGTATATAGGCTGGGATGATGATGAATAGTTTCCTAGTCGGTTCATCGCCGTATTTTTCAAGTTTTAAACTCCTAACGCAATTAGTCAAATGGCGCGATAAACAAAATGGCGCCTATTAGAGCAACATTTCACGAATGTTTTTGTCCAAATTGTTTGCGGCGCCTCTGTGCGTGATATATTGCACGTTCCGGCGTGCTTGTGTTTACGCACAATATTTGAACTCATTGCGCTTTAAAAATACGTTTCTGTTAAAAAAAATCATCACACTAATATCATAAATGCGAAAGTTTGTAAGTCTGTTTATTTGTTACTATAACTTATTTACAATTATAGTAGGTACAATAGTTATTGAATTCTACTATACTTGGTTTGGATAGGTATTTCTGATGTACAATAATAAATAAATATCACGGGACAATTCACACCAATTGACCTAGTCCCAAA
>NC_133501.1:4338068-4339315 GCF_025370935.1 Choristoneura fumiferana | reverse complement strand
CCTATTCAAAATCAACACCGGGTGAACAATGGTTTTGTACCTGTCAAACATCTAATGTTCATTCCGTCGATACAGTAAACTCTCCCCTCAAATTAAGGAACGTATTTAAAAAAGTTTCGAGTTGACAATATATATCCCAATATTCGGATAATGGCGTATTTTAGCTTTTAAAAAATGTAGAACAATGTCAGTAATAAAAAGGATTGACATACATATTGGTTGTTAAAGATTTATGCGTGCGTTCAGAAATTTATATTGTGTAAATTAAAGAAAAAAGGCGCCGTTGTTGGTATGTTATATAATTTAATGTAGCGTTTTTTCGGGCAGGACAACGTCTGCCGGGTCCGCTAGTATAGTTATAAAAGAAGCGTCAGTAAATGGAAAAAATTGCAAGTAAACGGATAACAAACAAAAGATTTAAATGAGTGTTAATAGCGTCACTGTTCCATATTCAAGAAGCGTAAGTGTTTAATGAACTAATCGAATTTACCAGAAATTTGATAGCGCAGAATGTCAATTACATAAGAATAACAAGCATGGAGATGAAGCGTAGATTAATAAGAGTTTAACCATTGTTTGCTGGTTTGACGAACGCCAGAAGGGCTTCTGTGGCCTGGAAGGGCAGGGTCATGAAATCGGACCGGATCTGTTTGAGCTGGTCGTTGTCGACGGTGAGGTAGCCGCCGAAGTCGACGAGTTTCACGACTGATGTGTCATTGTCCTCCGAGGTTGAGATCACTTGCGCGCGATACCAGTTGTTCTCGGTCGGCGCCGCGCAGATAGAGCCCTCTGCAACAAACAAGCACTCGGTTATGGAACAACAACTTAGATATTTATTTGTCAAAAATGTTAAGAGCAGGTTTAGATTATATTAGTCCCAACCATGATAGCCTATTAATATTTATTTTTAGGATCCTGATAAATTTTGGAACTAAATCTCTGTAATTTCTTTATTTTCATGTTACATTTTGAAAGTGTAACCTACTACTACTCTAATTGTAAACTTCTGTGCTGGTTGGTTTTTGGCGTTACCAGCCATATTACACTTATCGTCACTACTTAAAAAAAAGTTTGTATATCAAAATCGAAAAAAAAATCTGAGAAGGAAAGGTACAAACTGTCCGGCTCAGATTTGTTTTATTATTGTTAGAGAGTAGTCTCCCAATCCGCACTGGGCCCGCGTGGGAACTATGGCCCAAGCCCTCTTGTTCTGAGAGGAGGCCTGTGCCCAGCAGTGGGACGTATAG
>NC_133501.1:4311267-4338058 GCF_025370935.1 Choristoneura fumiferana | reverse complement strand
GTGTAAACTCTGGCGCGGGTGCACTGCGCGGGTGCAGGTATCCGTCGCACGCGACGTGTGCAGTTAGCGCTGCTGATACTATTTTCCAATAGGCTTCCACCCGCTCCGTGCAAACCGCGTCAGCGACGTAGCGTAGGCCCTTAGCGTAGAGTCTGTCAAGCGAGTCATATCCTTAGAAAAACGTGGCACTTTTTTTTTTTTTGAGATTTCAAAACTGATAAATACGCTAAAAATATAATATAATAATAATCTTTATTTATCTGTCATAAAAATACAATGTTAACAATTATTAAAAGGGACAAATAACACACAATTACCCTCAAATAGATGATTCCTGTGTTTCAGGTGTGTTTGATTATTTAAATACATGGTGGCTCACAAACTGAAGTAGGCTTGTAGTTTCAGCGTATTATTAGTGTCGACAATTTAAAGATTTTTGAAAGTGCCGCCTTTGTCAAAGGAAACGACTCGCTTGACAGACTGTAGTTCTGTGGCGGTAAAGGTGTGTACAGACCTGCCTGCCGCGAGCAGCAAGCGCCCGCCGCCCACATGAGCCGCGCTCCCCGCCGGTCACCTGCCGCGCGCGCCCGCGCACCGCGCCGCGCGCCACCCACGCACCGCCAGCCTCTGTAACGCAAAAAAAAAAATGTTAAAGCAAAATGGATATAGTAGATTGTACAACAAGAGCATAAAACGAGCCATTTCACCCGAGAAGTTCATATAGCCACCCGAGCCGGAAAGGTGAGAGACACGTCGAGGGAAAAATTGGTTTAATGCTCGAGTTTTACACTCTGGTTTTCACTTCGATTGAGAGGAAATTAAACAGCACCAGTGGAAACAATTGTTAACTTACTAGTACCTTTTATTTTTCATACATTGCTATATGTATATATAATTATAAATTTTTAGTTTTATTTATTCATTTTGATTGATTTAATTAATGTTTAGTTTCACATAAAATAAAATAATTAAAAAAATATATTGAAACTTTTTGTTTGTGGCTGTTGACACCTGATTACCTTGGTCTTGAAGAAGATTTTAATTTTTGCACAAGAGCATAACAATGAATTTTATGTCGCCTAGATCCAGCATAAATGGCAACTTTACGAGCATGAGAAGTGAAAAGTTTATTTTGCAAGTAGGTCGCAAAGGGCTCTTTTACATGTCACGTTTTATACCAGCGCTTTCGGAAAGTTAGGGTTGGTCAGAAACTAGGGTTACTCCCTACCTAATGGAAAACAGTGTGTCGTGGGGAACAACGAACATGCAGCAATACAGCATAAGAGCAATGTCGGTACACACGTGACAGTACACTCGCACTATACACGCAGACATAATTTGACTGCTTGCCAATACCTTTTGCTCTACGAGGTTATCGGAAGAGCTAAGGATCGTCAAACCCACTTCCCGAAATGTACTTCTTTAAGAAGGACCATTTTTTCGCACGCTGAACTATCTCAAAAAAACCGGCCAAGAGCGTGTCGGACACGCCCAAAATAGGGTTCCGGAGCCATTACGAAAAAAATAAGTAATATTTTTCTAGGATTTCGTATTTTATACGGAATCTTCCAAGTTTAGGTATATTTTATACCTTAGGTTGCTATTTACTCATAAAGTACTAATAATTCTCAAGCAAACTTAGCCGTTATAGTTTTCCTTGAGAGTTTGATAAACTTACTACCTTCCTGATTTTTTTCAAATTTTTCCACTCACCAGTTTAGATTTTAGAGGGGGGGGCGGACGCTCGATTTTTATGAAAATTTGCACTTTAAAGTTGAATATTTCGCAAACACATCACTGAATCGAAAAATCGTCTTAGCAACCCCCTAATGGTTTTAAAAGACCTATCCAACGATACCCCACACTATAGGGTTGGATGAGAAAAAAAAATCAACCCCACTTTACGTCTATGGGAGGTACCCTAAAAAAAAAAAATTTTTGAATTTTTAATTGTACCATTTTGTCGGCATAGTTTACTTATATATCCGTACAAAAATACAGCTTTCTAGCATTGATAGTCCCTGAGCAAAGCCGCGGACAGACAGACAGACAGACAGACAGACATGGCGAAACTATAAGGGTTCCGTTTTTGCCATTTTGGCTCCGGAACCCTAAAAATACACTTCCCAATCCCAATGGATTATTTCTAAAAAAGTGATCTGTAAAGCGAAACACGAACACAAGTAATATGATCAGTATTGCTTCATATTTGCTGGCAGAGCACAGTGTCCCCTTTTTCAGGAGACTCATAAATGCTTTGCGGGTTAGGTATAATACGCAGTAAAGAGATAAGTGTCGTATCTACAACAGCGATCTATCTCTGGAGGTGTCTGAACCGCGCATTGGAGCGACAAGGTCGCCGCCTCCCCGTGGCGGACATTGACCACGGTCTAACTTCGCAATAGAAGTGTTTCTTCTAAATACCGTCTAAAGTAAATAGAAAATCGCTAATATCTATTTCATTAAAGGGAAAATTAAAAAAAAATCATCTACAAGAGTAAACCCATAGCGAGACCATTGATTTTCAGATACGCTTTTACAAAGTAGTTGCGTATTTACTTTGTACAAAAGCAAGCGCGCCATGGTTTTAAACCCCCACCGCAAAAAGAGGGGTGTTATAAGTTTGACCGCTAGGTGTGTCTGTCTGTGGCACCGTAGCTCTTAAACGGGTGAACCGATTTGAATGCGGTTTTTTTATTTGAAAGCAAGTTTTCTAGCGATGGTTCTTAGACATGTTTTATCAAAATCGGTTCAGCCGTTTTTGAGATATTGAACTTTGAATATTGATTTTAAGTGACAATCGCATCGCCAGAGTTTCTTCAAAAAATCCTAAGAACCGATGATTACGAACGACAAGTGTTGCGACTTAGAAGAATTAATATTGTACGAAGTTAATTTCTAAATTAGTCATTAGACATATCTCAGCCTGTATACTTCCCACTGCTGGGCTCAGGCCTCCTCTCAGTGAGAGGGGCTTGGGCTGTAGTTCCCACGCGGGACCAGTGCGGATTGGGAACTTCACACATTCCATTGAATTGCTTCGCAGGCTTGTGCAGGTTTCACGACGTTTTCCTTCACCGTAAAGCACTAGAGACGTATAGTTATCCTTCACGTAAACACTTAGCAGATCTGAGACTGAGTATATGTAAATAAAAATACGTATTTTCTGTTCTGAACTGTCAAAAAAAAACTTATTTTTATGAAAATTCTAAAATTCTGAAGAGTAAATATCCTGAGATCTCAGGAAAAATCCTGAGATGGAAAACTCATTCGTAGCAGCGCTATTCAAACGAAAAACTTTAAAAGCTCTTAATTATATAAGGTGCTAGAAAATTTGGTGCGGATATTTTCAGGGTATGTTATTAATGACCTAAGAATTAATTATAAGGCCATTTTCAGGTGGTATAGGACCTTGTGCAAGGTCCGCCCGGATTGCTACCACCATCTTGTTCGCTAATCCTGCCGTGAAGCAGCAGTGCTTGCACTGTTGTGTTTCGGCGTGGAGAGTAAGACAGCCGGTGAAATTACTGGCACTTGAGGTATCCCATCTTAGGCCTCTAGCAATACCCCTGGCGTTGCAGATGTTTTTGGGCGGTGCTGATCTCTTACCATCAGGAGACCCACTTGCTCGTTCGCCATCCAGTCGAATAAAAAAAATATATATTAAGTACAGATAAAAGTCACACTCTTTAGAGCATTTTGTACATCTTTATACACATGCAGCTTATGGGCGCATTATACGGGCCGGGCTTTTGGAGCCCTACGTGTACAGTTCACGGACGCGTTCCGGGTGTTGTTGGGGCTGCCCCGCTTCTGCAGCGCATCTGGGATGTTCGCCGATGCACATGGTGATGACTTTTTGCGAGTTTGCGCAAACGGGCGGCATCCTTGGTGCGCCGGGTGCGGGCCAGCCCCCAGAGGCGTCTTTAGCCCATGTAGCGCCCGTGTGCAATTATTACTTTAGCGCCATCTAGGAAGCGCGCGGTCAAAATGGAATAGGTACAAAGTGCCGCGGCCGGCGCCCCTAACACCGCTGCGCCCGTGTGTAACACACACCCTGCACTATAGGTAAAGACGCCTCTGCTAGCCCCAACAGTATCCTGCGCATGATAGCGGGCAGGGTTGACTGCCCTTACATGGCTCACTGCAATGGCTTGCACCGACCTGCTACCGTCACCATGTGGTGACCCTCATTGTTTTATTTTTATTGTGTATGTGTTGTTGTGTTACTAACTATTGTTTTAAATCTTTTGTATTACTAACCAAATGTGTCAATGTTACATGAATAAACAAGATATATTTCAATATACATATATTGTGTGGTGTTTTTTTTGCTTCATACAAAAATACCATTCCGTCCAAAAATAATCATCCTTGCTTAACATTTTTTTTAATTTAATTTAATTGAAACTAATTAACAACGATGCAAATAACCGATCCTCAAAATATCCGCATCTAATTATCTAGCACACTGTATAGAGGACGAGGTCAATGGCATAAGTAATGTACATCGTCCAAACGACGTCGATTATTTATTAATTGATCGATTGCTAAAAAAAATTATATCATTAGCCGCGTCGGTATAGGTGAAAAACTTAAGCAAGTAAATGTGTTGTATGTAGTATACGTATAGATAAATCGACGTTCTATATTCGAATAATTATTTCAGTCCCATATCAATTCTGTGCACAACTACATACATTTTTCACCTATATCTACTCTTACAAAGTTCTATAGGTATCCCTCATTTAATGTACGTAATAACATTCACCTTAAATTTAGGTGCCGTAGAGTCCAATTTAGACTAAAGAACACGTTGGGCAGCAATATGTGCCCTCAAACTTAGAATGATTCGCGCCTTGCGGGATTTCTTTAAAGCTATTTAATAGAAAAACTTTTATTTTACTTCTTCTAAAGTTTGAGTGGTTCCTTTTAGTATTCCACTGGAGAACAATAAACTTTTAAGATGGATCACTTCATCTACATTTTAACTGTAGTTCCGGTGATTAATAGCTAGCTATGATGTCTGTATTAAATCCATACTATGTACCTTATTTTCGGCACTAAAATAAAACAATAATCTTCCTCTTTATATCATAATATAATAATCATAGTTGACGACAGTATTGTTTCATCCATTCAAATATATTAACAACAAAAACTAGTAAACAGTATGGCTTATTTCTCAGGCCAATGTCTTCAATCACCCTGACCCTGATAATGAAAGAAAAGAACGTTCTTAAAATAAGACACACTGTGTGGGATATTGTATATATAACTAAAAATCTTGATTCCGTAGTATTTGTAAGTACTTATATTAAGACTGTCTTCCCTGCTACATGCGTAGTTAGATGAGACATTGCGATAAAGCGGTTTGTTTTGTAATGACGCTGACTTTCTAGGATTAACATTTAGCAGGGTCTTTGTTGTAGGTGTTTCATTGTACAGGGTTTTATGTACATTTAGTAAATTACTTTAAACAGGAAAGTTGATGCCATAAAACAATAATTGCAAGACATGATTGTAATATAAATACCTTTTTGTAACCTTATGTGAGTCCTCGTACTCGCGTGCTTTATAAAGAACAAATCAATTTGCAAGAATCAAACGAATGTTCTATATAAAGTACCAATTATTTAATGCAGACTTATAAATAAATACCTAAAAACTTACCTTGCCTAATGTGTTGGGTTGGGAAACTGTAAATTAGGTAAGGATATTCTTGATAAATAAATAAATAATTTCACAAAATTCCAAAACGTATGACGCTCGTCTAGGTCTCAAGCAAATATACATAAATAGTATATCAGTTAGAAAGATTTATTTTCCAGTTTAGAGATCACCAACATCTCTACAATATAATCAGGTCAACCTTGTGTCCTCACTTCATTTGTAGAGATATTAGTGATCTCTCTTCAATCCAGAGTCACTGTTTTCTTAGTCACCCCTCGTTCCACTCGAACCACCGCACGCGCATCGCCGTCGTCGCGTAGACATTGTCGATCAACGTCACGCGAGGACGCGTGTCTTGGGCTATGAATATGAATTATGGATCCGTGCTATGATTTTAAATTGATCTTGTCGGATTAGACTAGAAATCTGGTAATTATCAAGTATCTAGCTCCATTGGTTTAGGTTGTCAGTCGATCAATCAGTCACTCCTTTGTAGGTACAAATACCTCCTTTGTAGATAGATACGTATGATTAGACAAGGCATTAAATACTTTTGTACCATGTTTGCCGGGTTTGTATTTATCAGAGACCTAGTATTCCTCTATGCCATAGACGATGATGTCTCTTCAATCTGAAGTCAGTTCTGTTTTCTTTGCCACGCCTCGATCCAACTCGTTGCTTTCGTCGCGTGGACACTATCGAGCACGTCAGGGCTAAGAATATAAATTATGGCCACGTCTCGTCTCCTCATGTTCATTTTTAATTTTAGATCTTGACAGATTGAAGTGATTGGTTTGATAGCGGCTTGCTCTATGCACGCTTAGCTTTTACCAGCGATTTCGCTTACCTAGATTCAGTTAGTTTAATCAAAAACAAATAAAAAATAAGACTAACGAACATCTTTATATCCATCTATTTTCACAAAATAATACGTAGTAGGAATTATGTATGAATAGTAGAGTTTGTTTTCAGAGCGTCACTTTCCCACGGAACCCATCAAACGGGACAGTGATAAACTACAGACTATAACAAACGATAGACATAATAAATCGTGCAAATAAATCGTGTTGTGATGGCACAGATAGGTTAAATCTATTCATTTAACTAATCGGAGTTCGTTCACCTTTGTGTGTGTGGTTTAATGAGTCACGTTGAATTTCAAATTTCAAGTCATTGCGGTAAGCCGACGTGCAAAAAAATTGATTCATCCTTGTCCATGTTCCTAGGCCTTGCGGTCGAGTCGAATCCACTAAGAAATAGTCTATAAATATTCAAAAGATGGTGTGCGAAATGAATAGCTTCAGAGAATTTTAAATTAAATATTTTATCAAGGAAAGCGACGGTATTGTGAATTTTAATAACAACAGAAGCATGGCACTAATGCCTCCTCTCTACGAGCAACAAAGGACGCCTCCTGGTCATGCAAAATCTAGGTAACTTAGTAGAGGCGACTAAGGGCCCTAATGTAAGAGTATATAGCAACGCTCTCTGTGGTCATATACGAGCATCGAATTACAACACTCAGCATTTAAAACAAGGAGAAAACTATCACACAAAAGTCATTAGGAATTCTCAATATATATATCTTCAACTACATCGACGATAATGATGATGCTGATATGATCTCACCGATATGGCCATGGCGACCACTTAGACTCCTAATTCGATTGGCACTGTGCAACTTTGAAAACTTCGATTACAACTCTGTCGAGGGCGTAGCGACTTAAAAAAAAAAGAGAAGCAAAAAGGTGATCTCTTTAGACTTTTCCCGCCTTAATCAAAATGTCACCCAGTCCTATCCAGGTAAAACAGAGATAAATCTGAAACACGTTTGCTGTTTCGTAAACGGTTGCGAAACTCGCACGTGCGCTGTTCAACTGTTTATCATGTAACCCCACCGGTGTGAAGTTAGCTGCCTAAAGTTAGCTGCCTGTGATAATCCGACCAAATTAAGAAGTGTCGTTTTTAATCGTGTTAAAATAAATAAAAACATCATGGAATAGGTCGCAATGTACACAAAATAAACAAAACACGAGGCAAAGGCTTTGATTAAGTACACAACAAGGGACCACCGGCGAGAAAACATATTTTGTGTCAAATTGCCAGGAATGTCCTTTTATATCATAAAGATTAGAGTCCAATAATTAAAGCCAGGAGTAGTGGCTATATATGTCATACAGCCACACCACCAGGCATCTTAAAACTGAAAAGTCTAGATTGATATCCAGTTTGGTTTAGGAGATAGGCGCCGATCAAAGTTAGCTGCCTAAATCCAACGAACAAATTAAGTCGAATTTCTGCATAATACTATGCCAGCCAGGACTGACTTTTATATGTGTATTATAGCCAAGATATATATCTTTCAAAATTACTAAAGAATGGAGTGATACCTCACTCTGATTAAAAAAAACAGAGAGAAATTCTCAAAATATAATATTTTTGTCTTCGCTGCCTAGAACGTTGCCGTTTTTTGCAAAATAGAAGTAAAGCCAGGAGCAGTGACTATATAGGCCGTTTAGCTACATAACTATGGATATAGAAACAGGAACATCCTGAGTGATACCCAACTTGGTTCAGGAAAAAAAGGAAAATCAAGCGAAATTTTCGAACAAACCTGCAAAAATTCGAAGTTATGTCACATTTCCGCGAAATAGAAGTGAAGCCAGGAGTAGTGGCTATATATGTCATACAGCCACGCCACCAGGGATCTTAAAACTGAAGAGTCTAGATTGATACCCAGTTTGGTTTAGGAGATAGGCGCCGATCAAAGTTAGCTGCCTAAATCCAACGAACAAATTAAGTCGAATTTCTGCAAACTATTATGCCAGCCAGGACTGACTTTTATATGTGTATTATAGCCAAGATATATATCTTTCAAAATTACTAAAGAATGGAGTGATACCTCACTCTGATTAAAAAAACAGAGGGAAATTCTCAAAATATTATATTTTTGTCCTCGCTGCCTAGAACGTTGCCGTTTTTTGCAAAATAGAAGTAAAGCCAGGAGCAGTGACTATATAGGTCGTTTAGCTACATAACTATGGATATAGAAACAGGTACGTCCTGAGTGATACCCAACTTGGTTAAGGAAAAACAGGAAAATCAAGCGAAATTTTCGAACAAACCTGCAAAAATTTGAGGTTATGTCACATTTCCGCGAAATAGAAGTGAAGCCAGGAGTAGTGGCTATATATGTCATACAGCCACGCCACCAGGGATCTTAAAACTGAAGAGTCTAGATTGATACCCAGTTTGGTTTAGGAGATAGGCGCCGATCAAAGTTAGCTGCCTAAATCCAACGAACAAATTAAGTCGAATTTCTGCAAACTATTATGCCAGCCAGGACTGACTTTTATATGTGTATTATAGCCAAGATATATATCTTTCAAAATTACTAAAGAATGGAGTGATACCTCACTCTGATTAAAAATAACAGAGGGAAATTCTCAAAATATTATATTTTTGTCCTCGCTGCCTAGAACGTTGCCGTTTTTTGCAAAATAGAAGTAAAGCCAGGAGCAATGACTATATAGGTCGTTTAGCTACATAACTATGGATATAGAAACAGGTACGTCCTGAGTGATACCCAACTTGGTTAAGGAAAAACAGGAAAATCAAGCGAAATTTTCGAATAAACCTGCAAAAATTTGAGGTTATGTCACATTTCCGCGAAATAGAAGTGAAGCCAGGAGTAGTGGCTATATATGTCATACAGCCACGCCACCAGGGATCTTAAAACTGAAGAGTCTAGATTGATACCCAGTTTGGTTTAGGAGATAGGCGCCGATCAAAGTTAGCTGCCTAAATCCAACGAACAAATTAAGTCGAATTTCTGCAAACTATTATGCCAGCCAGGACTGACTTTTATATGTGTATTATAGCCAAGATATATATCTTTCAAAATTACTAAAGAATGGAGTGATACCTCACTCTGATTAAAAATAACAGAGGGAAATTCTCAAAATATTATATTTTTGTCCTCGCTGCCTAGAACGTTGCCGTTTTTTGCAAAATAGAAGTAAAGCCAGGAGCAGTGACTATATAGGTCGTTTAGCTACATAACTATGGATATAGAAACAGGTACGTCCTGAGTGATACCCAACTTGGTTAAGGAAAAACAGGAAAATCAAGCGAAATTTTCGAATAAACTTGCAAAAATTTGAGGTTATGTCACATTTCCGCGAAATAGAAGTGAAGCCAGGAGTAGTGGCTATATATGTCATACAGCCACACCACCAGGGATCTTAAAACTGAAAAGTCTAGATTGATACCCAGTTTGGTTTAGGAGATAGGCGCCGATCAAAGTTAGCTGCCTAAATCCAACGAACAAATTAAGTCGAATTTCTGCAAACTATTATGCCAGCCAGGACTGACTTTTATATGTGTATTATAGCCAAGATATATATCTTTCAAAATTACTAAAGAATGGAGTGATACCTCACTCTGATTAAAAATAACAGAGGGAAATTCTCAAAATATTATATTTTTGTCCTCGCTGCCTAGAACGTTGCCGTTTTTTGCAAAATAGAAGTAAAGCCAGGAGCAGTGACTATATAGGTCGTTTAGCTACATAACTATGGATATAGAAACAGGTACGTCCTGAGTGATACCCAACTTGGTTAAGGAAAAACAGGAAAATCAAGCGAAATTTTCGAACAAACCTGCAAAAATTTGAGGTTATGTCACATTTCCGCGAAATAGAAGTGAAGCCAGGAGTAGTGGCTATATATGTCATACAGCCACGCCACCAGGGATCTTAAAACTGAAGAGTCTAGATTGATACCCAGTTTGGTTTAGGAGATAGGCGCCGATCAAAGTTAGCTGCCTAAATCCAACGAACAAATTAAGTCGAATTTCTGCAAACTATTATGCCAGCCAGGACTGACTTTTATATGTGTATTATAGCCAAGATATATATCTTTCAAAATTACTAAAGAATGGAGTGATACCTCACTCTGATTAAAAATAACAGAGGGAAATTCTCAAAATATTATATTTTTGTCCTCGCTGCCTAGAACGTTGCCGTTTTTTGCAAAATAGAAGTAAAGCCAGGAGCAGTGACTATATAGGTCGTTTAGCTACATAACTATGGATATAGAAACAGGTACGTCCTGAGTGATACCCAACTTGGTTAAGGAAAAACAGGAAAATCAAGCGAAATTTTCGAATAAACCTGCAAAAATTTGAGGTTATGTCACATTTCCGCGAAATAGAAGTGAAGCCAGGAGTAGTGGCTATATATGTCATACAGCCACGCCACCAGGGATCTTAAAACTGAAGAGTCTAGATTGATACCCAGTTTGGTTTAGGAGATAGGCGCCGATCAAAGTTAGCTGCCTAAATCCAACGAACAAATTAAGTCGAATTTCTGCAAAGTATTATGCCAGCCAGGACTGACTTTTATATGTGTATTATAGCCAAGATATATATCTTTCAAAATTACTAAAGAATGGAGTGATACCTCACTCTGATTAAAAATAACAGAGGGAAATTCTCAAAATATTATATTTTTGTCCTCGCTGCCTAGAACGTTGCCGTTTTTTGCAAAATAGAAGTAAAGCCAGGAGCAGTGACTATATAGGTCGTTTAGCTACATAACTATGGATATAGAAACAGGTACGTCCTGAGTGATACCCAACTTGGTTAAGGAAAAACAGGAAAATCAAGCGAAATTTTCGAATAAACCTGCAAAAATTTGAGGTTATGTCACATTTCCGCGAAATAGAAGTGAAGCCAGGAGTAGTGGCTATATATGTCATACAGCCACACCACCAGGGATCTTAAAACTGAAGAGTCTAGATTGATACCCAGTTTGGTTTAGGAGATAGGCGCCGATCAAAGTTAGCTGCCTAAATCCAACGAACAAATTAAGTCGAATTTCTGCAAAGTATTATGCCAGCCAGGACTGACTTTTATATGTGTATTATAGCCAAGATATATATCTTTCAAAATTACTAAAGAATGGAGTGATACCTCACTCTGATTAAAATAACAGAGGGAAATTCTCAAAATATTATATTTTTGTCCTCGCTGCCTAGAACGTTGCCGTTTTTTGCAAAATAGAAGTAAAGCCAGGAGCAGTGACTATATAGGTCGTTTAGCTACATAACTATGGATATAGAAACAGGTACGTCCTGAGTGATACCCAACTTGGTTAAGGAAAAACAGGAAAATCAAGCGAAATTTTCGAACAAACCTGCAAAAATTTGAGGTTATGTCACATTTCCGCGAAATAGAAGTGAAGCCAGGAGTAGTGGCTATATATGTCATACAGCCACGCCACCAGGGATCTTAAAACTGAAGAGTCTAGATTGATACCCAGTTTGGTTTAGGAGATAGGCGCCGATCAAAGTTAGCTGCCTAAATCCAACGAACAAATTAAGTCGAATTTCTGCAAAGTATTATGCCAGCCAGGACTGACTTTTATATGTGTATTATAGCCAAGATATATATCTTTCAAAATTACTAAAGAATGGAGTGATACCTCACTCTGATTAAAAATAACAGAGGGAAATTCTCAAAATATTATATTTTTGTCCTCGCTGCCTAGAACGTTGCCGTTTTTTGCAAAATAGAAGTAAAGCCAGGAGCAGTGACTATATAGGTCGTTTAGCTACATAACTATGGATATAGAAACAGGTACGTCCTGAGTGATACCCAACTTGGTTAAGGAAAAACAGGAAAATCAAGCGAAATTTTCGAACAAACCTGCAAAAATTTGAGGTTATGTCACATTTCCGCGAAATAGAAGTGAAGCCAGGAGTAGTGGCTATATATGTCATACAGCCACGCCACCAGGGATCTTAAAACTGAAGAGTCTAGATTGATACCCAGTTTGGTTTAGGAGATAGGCGCCGATCAAAGTTAGCTGCCTAAATCCAACGAACAAATTAAGTCGAATTTCTGCAAAGTATTATGCCAGCCAGGACTGACTTTTATATGTGTATTATAGCCAAGATATATATCTTTCAAAATTACTAAAGAATGGAGTGATACCTCACTCTGATTAAAAATAACAGAGGGAAATTCTCAAAATATTATATTTTTGTCCTCGCTGCCTAGAACGTTGCCGTTTTTTGCAAAATAGAAGTAAAGCCAGGAGCAGTGACTATATAGGTCGTTTAGCTACATAACTATGGATATAGAAACAGGTACGTCCTGAGTGATACCCAACTTGGTTAAGGAAAAACAGGAAAATCAAGCGAAATTTTCGAATAAACCTGCAAAAATTTGAGGTTATGTCACATTTCCGCGAAATAGAAGTGAAGCCAGGAGTAGTGGCTATATATGTCATACAGCCACGCCACCAGGGATCTTAAAACTGAAGAGTCTAGATTGATACCCAGTTTGGTTTAGGAGATAGGCGCCGATCAAAGTTAGCTGCCTAAATCCAACGAACAAATTAAGTCGAATTTCTGCAAAGTATTATGCCAGCCAGGACTGACTTTTATATGTGTATTATAGCCAAGATATATATCTTTCAAAATTACTAAAGAATGGAGTGATACCTCACTCTGATTAAAAATAACAGAGGGAAATTCTCAAAATATTATATTTTTGTCCTCGCTGCCTAGAACGTTGCCGTTTTTTGCAAAATAGAAGTAAAGCCAGGAGCAGTGACTATATAGGTCGTTTAGCTACATAACTATGGATATAGAAACAGGTACGTCCTGAGTGATACCCAACTTGGTTAAGGAAAAACAGGAAAATCAAGCGAAATTTTCGAACAAACCTGCAAAAATTTGAGGTTATGTCACATTTCCGCGAAATAGAAGTGAAGCCAGGAGTAGTGGCTATATATGTCATACAGCCACGCCACCAGGGATCTTAAAACTGAAGAGTCTAGATTGATACCCAGTTTGGTTTAGGAGATAGGCGCCGATCAAAGTTAGCTGCCTAAATCCAACGAACAAATTAAGTCGAATTTCTGCAAAGTATTATGCCAGCCAGGACTGACTTTTATATGTGTATTATAGCCAAGATATATATCTTTCAAAATTACTAAAGAATGGAGTGATACCTCACTCTGATTAAAAATAACAGAGGGAAATTCTCAAAATATTATATTTTTGTCCTCGCTGCCTAGAACGTTGCCGTTTTTTGCAAAATAGAAGTAAAGCCAGGAGCAGTGACTATATAGGTCGTTTAGCTACATAACTATGGATATAGAAACAGGTACGTCCTGAGTGATACCCAACTTGGTTAAGGAAAAACAGGAAAATCAAGCGAAATTTTCGAACAAACCTGCAAAAATTTGAGGTTATGTCACATTTCCGCGAAATAGAAGTGAAGCCAGGAGTAGTGGCTATATATGTCATACAGCCACGCCACCAGGGATCTTAAAACTGAAGAGTCTAGATTGATACCCAGTTTGGTTTAGGAGATAGGCGCCGATCAAAGTTAGCTGCCTAAATCCAACGAACAAATTAAGTCGAATTTCTGCAAAGTATTATGCCAGCCAGGACTGACTTTTATATGTGTATTATAGCCAAGATATATATCTTTCAAAATTACTAAAGAATGGAGTGATACCTCACTCTGATTAAAAATAACAGAGGGAAATTCTCAAAATATTATATTTTTGTCCTCGCTGCCTAGAACGTTGCCGTTTTTTGCAAAATAGAAGTAAAGCCAGGAGCAGTGACTATATAGGTCGTTTAGCTACATAACTATGGATATAGAAACAGGTACGTCCTGAGTGATACCCAACTTGGTTAAGGAAAAACAGGAAAATCAAGCGAAATTTTCGAATAAACCTGCAAAAATTTGAGGTTATGTCACATTTCCGCGAAATAGAAGTGAAGCCAGGAGTAGTGGCTATATATGTCATACAGCCACGCCACCAGGGATCTTAAAACTGAAGAGTCTAGATTGATACCCAGTTTGGTTTAGGAGATAGGCGCCGATCAAAGTTAGCTGCCTAAATCCAACGAACAAATTAAGTCGAATTTCTGCAAAGTATTATGCCAGCCAGGACTGACTTTTATATGTGTATTATAGCCAAGATATATATCTTTCAAAATTACTAAAGAATGGAGTGATACCTCACTCTGATTAAAAATAACAGAGGGAAATTCTCAAAATATTATATTTTTGTCCTCGCTGCCTAGAACGTTGCCGTTTTTTGCAAAATAGAAGTAAAGCCAGGAGCAATGACTATATAGGTCGTTTAGCTACATAACTATGGATATAGAAACAGGTACGTCCTGAGTGATACCCAACTTGGTTAAGGAAAAACAGGAAAATCAAGCGAAATTTTCGAACAAACCTGCAAAAATTTGAGGTTATGTCACATTTCCGCGAAATAGAAGTGAAGCCAGGAGTAGTGGCTATATATGTCATACAGCCACGCCACCAGGGATCTTAAAACTGAAGAGTCTAGATTGATACCCAGTTTGGTTTAGGAGATAGGCGCCGATCAAAGTTAGCTGCCTAAATCCAACGAACAAATTAAGTCGAATTTCTGCAAAGTATTATGCCAGCCAGGACTGACTTTTATATGTGTATTATAGCCAAGATATATATCTTTCAAAATTACTAAAGAATGGAGTGATACCTCACTCTGATTAAAAATAACAGAGGGAAATTCTCAAAATATTATATTTTTGTCCTCGCTGCCTAGAACGTTGCCGTTTTTTGCAAAATAGAAGTAAAGCCAGGAGCAGTGACTATATAGGTCGTTTAGCTACATAACTATGGATATAGAAACAGGTACGTCCTGAGTGATACCCAACTTGGTTAAGGAAAAACAGGAAAATCAAGCGAAATTTTCGAATAAACCTGCAAAAATTTGAGGTTATGTCACATTTCCGCGAAATAGAAGTGAAGCCAGGAGTAGTGGCTATATATGTCATACAGCCACGCCACCAGGGATCTTAAAACTGAAAAGTCTAGATTGATACCCAGTTTGGTTTAGGAGATAGGCGCCGATCAAAGTTAGCTGCCTAAATCCAACGAACAAATTAAGTCGAATTTGTGCAAAGTATTATGCCAGCCAGGACTGACTTTTATATGTGTATTATAGCCAAGATATATATCTTTCAAAATTACTAAAGAATGGAGTGATACCTCACTCTGATTAAAATAACAGAGGGAAATTCTCAAAATATTATATTTTTGTCCTCGCTGCCTAGAACGTTGCCGTTTTTTGCAAAATAGAAGTAAAGCCAGGAGCAATGACTATATAGGTCGTTTAGCTACATAACTATGGATATAGAAACAGGTACGTCCTGAGTGATACCCAACTTGGTTAAGGAAAAACAGGAAAATCAAGCGAAATTTTCGAACAAACCTGCAAAAATTTGAGGTTATGTCACATTTCCGCGAAATAGAAGTGAAGCCAGGAGTAGTGGCTATATATGTCATACAGCCACGCCACCAGGGATCTTAAAACTGAAGAGTCTAGATTGATACCCAGTTTGGTTTAGGAGATAGGCGCCGATCAAAGTTAGCTGCCTAAATCCAACGAACAAATTAAGTCGAATTTCTGCAAAGTATTATGCCAGCCAGGACTGACTTTTATATGTGTATTATAGCCAAGATATATATCTTTCAAAATTACTAAAGAATGGAGTGATACCTCACTCTGATTAAAAATAACAGAGGGAAATTCTCAAAATATTATATTTTTGTCCTCGCTGCCTAGAACGTTGCCGTTTTTTGCAAAATAGAAGTAAAGCCAGGAGCAGTGACTATATAGGTCGTTTAGCTACATAACTATGGATATAGAAACAGGTACGTCCTGAGTGATACCCAACTTGGTTAAGGAAAAACAGGAAAATCAAGCGAAATTTTCGAACAAACCTGCAAAAATTTGAGGTTATGTCACATTTCCGCGAAATAGAAGTGAAGCCAGGAGTAGTGGCTATATATGTCATACAGCCACGCCACCAGGGATCTTAAAACTGAAGAGTCTAGATTGATACCCAGTTTGGTTTAGGAGATAGGCGCCGATCAAAGTTAGCTGCCTAAATCCAACGAACAAATTAAGTCGAATTTCTGCAAAGTATTATGCCAGCCAGGACTGACTTTTATATGTGTATTATAGCCAAGATATATATCTTTCAAAATTACTAAAGAATGGAGTGATACCTCACTCTGATTAAAAATAACAGAGGGAAATTCTCAAAATATTATATTTTTGTCCTCGCTGCCTAGAACGTTGCCGTTTTTTGCAAAATAGAAGTAAAGCCAGGAGCAGTGACTATATAGGTCGTTTAGCTACATAACTATGGATATAGAAACAGGTACGTCCTGAGTGATACCCAACTTGGTTAAGGAAAAACAGGAAAATCAAGCGAAATTTTCGAACAAACCTGCAAAAATTTGAGGTTATGTCACATTTCCGCGAAATAGAAGTGAAGCCAGGAGTAGTGGCTATATATGTCATACAGCCACGCCACCAGGGATCTTAAAACTGAAGAGTCTAGATTGATACCCAGTTTGGTTTAGGAGATAGGCGCCGATCAAAGTTAGCTGCCTAAATCCAACGAACAAATTAAGTCGAATTTGTGCAAAGTATTATGCCAGCCAGGACTGACTTTTATATGTGTATTATAGCCAAGATATATATCTTTCAAAATTACTAAAGAATGGAGTGATACCTCACTCTGATTAAAAATAACAGAGGGAAATTCTCAAAATATTATATTTTTGTCCTCGCTGCCTAGAACGTTGCCGTTTTTTGCAAAATAGAAGTAAAGCCAGGAGCAATGACTATATAGGTCGTTTAGCTACATAACTATGGATATAGAAACAGGTACGTCCTGAGTGATACCCAACTTGGTTAAGGAAAAACAGGAAAATCAAGCGAAATTTTCGAACAAACCTGCAAAAATTTGAGGTTATGTCACATTTCCGCGAAATAGAAGTGAAGCCAGGAGTAGTGGCTATATATGTCATACAGCCACGCCACCAGGGATCTTAAAACTGAAGAGTCTAGATTGATACCCAGTTTGGTTTAGGAGATAGGCGCCGATCAAAGTTAGCTGCCTAAATCCAACGAACAAATTAAGTCGAATTTCTGCAAAGTATTATGCCAGCCAGGACTGACTTTTATATGTGTATTATAGCCAAGATATATATCTTTCAAAATTACTAAAGAATGGAGTGATACCTCACTCTGATTAAAAATAACAGAGGGAAATTCTCAAAATATTATATTTTTGTCCTCGCTGCCTAGAACGTTGCCGTTTTTTGCAAAATAGAAGTAAAGCCAGGAGCAGTGACTATATAGGTCGTTTAGCTACATAACTATGGATATAGAAACAGGTACGTCCTGAGTGATACCCAACTTGGTTCAGGAAAAACAGGAAAATCAAGCGAAATTTTCGAACAAACCTGCAAAAATTTGAGGTTATGTCACATTTCCGCGAAATAGAAGTGAAGCCAGGAGTAGTGGCTATATATGTCATACAGCCACGCCACCAGGGATCTTAAAACTGAAGAGTCTAGATTGATACCCAGTTTGGTTTAGGAGATAGGCGCCGATCAAAGTTAGCTGCCTAAATCCAACGAACAAATTAAGTCGAATTTCTGCAAAGTATTATGCCAGCCAGGACTGACTTTTATATGTGTATTATAGCCAAGATATATATCTTTCAAAATTACTAAAGAATGGAGTGATACCTCACTCTGATTAAAATAACAGAGGGAAATTCTCAAAATATTATATTTGTCCTCGCTGCCTAGAACGTTGCCGTTTTTCAAAATAGAAGTAAAGCCAGGAGCAATGACTATATATAGTTATTTAGCTAAATAACTATATATCATGCTCCTGGCTTTACTTCTATTTTGCAAAAAACGGCAACGTTCTAGGCAGCGAGGACAAAAATATAATATTTTGAGAATTTCCCTCTGTTATTTTAATCAGAGTGAGGTATCACTCCATTCTTTAGTAATTTTGAAAGATATATATCTTGGCTATAATACACATATAAAAGTCAGTCCTGGCTGGCATAATACTTTGCAGAAATTCGACTTAATTTGTTCGTTGGATTTAGGCAGCTAACTTTGATCGGCGCCTATCTCCTAAACCAAACTGGGTATCAATCTAGACTCTTCAGTTTTAAGATCCCTGGTGGCGTGGCTGTATGACATATATAGCCACTACTCCTGGCTTCACTTCTATTTCGCGGAAATGTGACATAACCTCAAATTTTTGCAGGTTTATTCGAAAATTTCGCTTGATTTTCCTGTTTTTCCTTAACCAAGTTGGGTATCACTCAGGACGTACCTGTTTCTATATCCATAGTTATGTAGCTAAACGACCTATATAGTCACTGCTCCTGGCTTTACTTCTATTTTGCAAAAAACGGCAACGTTCTAGGCAGCGAGGACAAAAATATAATATTTTGAGAATTTCCCTCTGTTATTTTTAATCAGAGTGAGGTATCACTCCATTCTTTAGTAATTTTGAAAGATATATATCTTGGCTATAATACACATATAAAAGTCAGTCCTGGCTGGCATAATAGTTTGCAGAAATTCGACTTAATTTGTTCGTTGGATTTAGGCAGCTAACTTTGATCGGCGCCTATCTCCTAAACCAAACTGGGTATCAATCTAGACTCTTCAGTTTTAAGATCCCTGGTGGCGTGGCTGTATGACATATATAGCCACTACTCCTGGCTTCACTTCTATTTCGCGGAAATGTGACATAACCTCAAATTTTTGCAGGTTTATTCGAAAATTTCGCTTGATTTTCCTGTTTTTCCTTAACCAAGTTGGGTATCACTCAGGACGTACCTGTTTCTATATCCATAGTTATGTAGCTAAACGACCTATATAGTCACTGCTCCTGGCTTTACTTCTATTTTGCAAAAAACGGCAACGTTCTAGGCAGCGAGGACAAAAATATAATATTTTGAGAATTTCCCTCTGTTATTTTAATCAGAGTGAGGTATCACTCCATTCTTTAGTAATTTTGAAAGATATATATCTTGGCTATAATACACATATAAAAGTCAGTCCTGGCTGGCATAATACTTTGCAGAAATTCGACTTAATTTGTTCGTTGGATTTAGGCAGCTAACTTTGATCGGCGCCTATCTCCTAAACCAAACTGGGTATCAATCTAGACTCTTCAGTTTTAAGATCCCTGGTGGCGTGGCTGTATGACATATATAGCCACTACTCCTGGCTTCACTTCTATTTCGCGGAAATGTGACATAACCTCAAATTTTTGCAGGTTTGTTCGAAAATTTCGCTTGATTTTCCTGTTTTTCCTGAACCAAGTTGGGTATCACTCAGGACGTACCTGTTTCTATATCCATAGTTATGTAGCTAAACGACCTATATAGTCACTGCTCCTGGCTTTACTTCTATTTTGCAAAAAACGGCAACGTTCTAGGCAGCGAGGACAAAAATATAATATTTTGAGAATTTCCCTCTGTTATTTTTAATCAGAGTGAGGTATCACTCCATTCTTTAGTAATTTTGAAAGATATATATCTTGGCTATAATACACATATAAAAGTCAGTCCTGGCTGGCATAATAGTTTGCAGAAATTCGACTTAATTTGTTCGTTGGATTTAGGCAGCTAACTTTGATCGGCGCCTATCTCCTAAACCAAACTGGGTATCAATCTAGACTCTTCAGTTTTAAGATCCCTGGTGGCGTGGCTGTATGACATATATAGCCACTACTCCTGGCTTCACTTCTATTTCGCGGAAATGTGACATAACCTCAAATTTTTGCAGGTTTATTCGAAAATTTCGCTTGATTTTCCTGTTTTTCCTTAACCAAGTTGGGTATCACTCAGGACGTACCTGTTTCTATATCCATAGTTATGTAGCTAAACGACCTATATAGTCACTGCTCCTGGCTTTACTTCTATTTTGCAAAAAACGGCAACGTTCTAGGCAGCGAGGACAAAAATATAATATTTTGAGAATTTCCCTCTGTTATTTTTAATCAGAGTGAGGTATCACTCCATTCTTTAGTAATTTTGAAAGATATATATCTTGGCTATAATACACATATAAAAGTCAGTCCTGGCTGGCATAATAGTTTGCAGAAATTCGACTTAATTTGTTCGTTGGATTTAGGCAGCTAACTTTGATCGGCGCCTATCTCCTAAACCAAACTGGGTATCAATCTAGACTCTTCAGTTTTAAGATCCCTGGTGGCGTGGCTGTATGACATATATAGCCACTACTCCTGGCTTCACTTCTATTTCGCGGAAATGTGACATAACCTCAAATTTTTGCAGGTTTATTCGAAAATTTCGCTTGATTTTCCTGTTTTTCCTTAACCAAGTTGGGTATCACTCAGGACGTACCTGTTTCTATATCCATAGTTATGTAGCTAAACGACCTATATAGTCACTGCTCCTGGCTTTACTTCTATTTTGCAAAAAACGGCAACGTTCTAGGCAGCGAGGACAAAAATATAATATTTTGAGAATTTCCCTCTGTTATTTTAATCAGAGTGAGGTATCACTCCATTCTTTAGTAATTTTGAAAGATATATATCTTGGCTATAATACACATATAAAAGTCAGTCCTGGCTGGCATAATAGTTTGCAGAAATTCGACTTAATTTGTTCGTTGGATTTAGGCAGCTAACTTTGATCGGCGCCTATCTCCTAAACCAAACTGGGTATCAATCTAGACTCTTCAGTTTTAAGATCCCTGGTGGCGTGGCTGTATGACATATATAGCCACTACTCCTGGCTTCACTTCTATTTCGCGGAAATGTGACATAACCTCAAATTTTTGCAGGTTTATTCGAAAATTTCGCTTGATTTTCCTGTTTTTCCTTAACCAAGTTGGGTATCACTCAGGACGTACCTGTTTCTATATCCATAGTTATGTAGCTAAACGACCTATATAGTCACTGCTCCTGGCTTTACTTCTATTTTGCAAAAAACGGCAACTTTCTAGGCAGCGAGGACAAAAATATAATATTTTGAGAATTTCCCTCTGTTATTTTTAATCAGAGTGAGGTATCACTCCATTCTTTAGTAATTTTGAAAGATATATATCTTGGCTATAATACACATATAAAAATCAGTCCTGGCTGGCATAATAGTTTGCAAAAATTCGACTTAATTTGTTCGTTGGATTTAGGCAGCTAACTTTGATCGGCGCCTATCTCCTAAACCAAACTGGGTATCAATCTAGACTCTTCAGTTTTAAGATCCCTGGTGGCGTGGCTGTATGACATATATAGCCACTACTCCTGGCTTCACTTCTATTTCGCGGAAATGTGACATAACCTCAAATTTTTGCAGGTTTATTCGAAAATTTCGCTTGATTTTCCTGTTTTTCCTTAACCAAGTTGGGTATCACTCAGGACGTACCTGTTTCTATATCCATAGTTATGTAGCTAAACGACCTATATAGTCACTGCTCCTGGCTTTACTTCTATTTTGCAAAAAACGGCAACGTTCTAGGCAGTGAGGACAAAAATATAATATTTTGAGAATTTCCCTCTGTTATTTTTAATCAGAGTGAGGTATCACTCCATTCTTTAGTAATTTTGAAAGATATATATCTTGGCTATAATACACATATAAAAGTCAGTCCTGGCTGGCATAATAGTTTGCAGAAATTCGACTTAATTTGTTCGTTGGATTTAGGCAGCTAACTTTGATCGGCGCCTATCTCCTAAACCAAACTGGGTATCAATCTAGACTCTTCAGTTTTAAGATCCCTGGTGGCGTGGCTGTATGACATATATAGCCACTACTCCTGGCTTCACTTCTATTTCGCGGAAATGTGACATAACCTCAAATTTTTGCAGGTTTATTCGAAAATTTCGCTTGATTTTCCTGTTTTTCCTTAACCAAGTTGGGTATCACTCAGGACGTACCTGTTTCTATATCCATAGTTATGTAGCTAAACGACCTATATAGTCACTGCTCCTGGCTTTACTTCTATTTTGCAAAAAACGGCAACGTTCTAGGCAGCGAGGACAAAAATATAATATTTTGAGAATTTCCCTCTGTTATTTTAATCAGAGTGAGGTATCACTCCATTCTTTAGTAATTTTGAAAGATATATATCTTGGCTATAATACACATATAAAAGTCAGTCCTGGCTGGCATAATAGTTTGCAGAAATTCGACTTAATTTGTTCGTTGGATTTAGGCAGCTAACTTTGATCGGCGCCTATCTCCTAAACCAAACTGGGTATCAATCTAGACTCTTCAGTTTTAAGATCCCTGGTGGCGTAGCTGTATGACATATATAGCCACTACTCCTGGCTTCACTTCAATTTCGCGGAAATGTGACATAACCTCAAATTTTTGCAGGTTTATTCGAAAATTTCGCTTGATTTTCCTGTTTTTCCTTAACCAAGTTGGGTATCACTCAGGACGTACCTGTTTCTATATCCATAGTTATGTAGCTAAACGACCTATATAGTCACTGCTCCTGGCTTTACTTCTATTTTGCAAAAAACGGCAACGTTCTAGGCAGCGAGGACAAAAATATAATATTTTGAGAATTTCCCTCTGTTATTTTAATCAGAGTGAGGTATCACTCCATTCTTTAGTAATTTTGAAAGATATATATCTTGGCTATAATACACATATAAAAGTCAGTCCTGGCTGGCATAATAGTTTGCAGAAATTCGACTTAATTTGTTCGTTGGATTTAGGCAGCTAACTTTGATCGGCGCCTATCTCCTAAACCAAACTGGGTATCAATCTAGACTCTTCAGTTTTAAGATCCCTGGTGGCGTGGCTGTATGACATATATAGCCACTACTCCTGGCTTCACTTCTATTTCGCGGAAATGTGACATAACCTCAAATTTTTGCAGGTTTATTCGAAAATTTCGCTTGATTTTCCTGTTTTTCCTTAACCAAGTTGGGTATCACTCAGGACGTACCTGTTTCTATATCCATAGTTATGTAGCTAAACGACCTATATAGTCATTGCTCCTGGCTTTACTTCTATTTTGCAAAAAACGGCAACGTTCTAGGCAGCGAGGACAAAAATATAATATTTTGAGAATTTCCCTCTGTTAATTTTAATCAGAGTGAGGTATCACTCCATTCTTTAGTAATTTTGAAAGATATATATCTTGGCTATAATACACATATAAAAGTCAGTCCTGGCTGGCATAATAGTTTGCAGAAATTCGACTTAATTTGTTCGTTGGATTTAGGCAGCTAACTTTGATCGGCGCCTATCTCCTAAACCAAACTGGGTATCAATCTAGACTCTTCAGTTTTAAGATCCCTGGTGGCGTAGCTGTATGACATATATAGCCACTACTCCTGGCTTCACTTCTATTTCGCGGAAATGTGACATAACCTCAAATTTTTGCAGGTTTGTTCGAAAATTTCGCTTGATTTTCCTGTTTTTCCTTAACCAAGTTGGGTATCACTCAGGACGTACCTGTTTCTATATCCATAGTTATGTAGCTAAACGACCTATATAGTCATTGCTCCTGGCTTTACTTCTATTTTGCAAAAAACGGCAACGTTCTAGGCAGCGAGGACAAAAATATAATATTTTGAATTTCCCTCTGTTATTTTTAATCAGAGTGAGGTATCACTCCATTCTTTAGTAATTTTGAAAGATATATATCTTGGCTATAATACACATATAAAAGTCAGTCCTGGCTGGCATAATAGTTTGCAGAAATTCGACTTAATTTGTTCGTTGGATTTAGGCAGCTAACTTTGATCGGCGCCTATCTCCTAAACCAAACTGGGTATCAATCTAGACTCTTCAGTTTTAAGATCCCTGGTGGCGTGGCTGTATGACATATATAGCCACTACTCCTGGCTTCACTTCTATTTCGCGGAAATGTGACATAACCTCAAATTTTTGCAGGTTTATTCGAAAATTTCGCTTGATTTTCCTGTTTTTCCTTAACCAAGTTGGGTATCACTCAGGACGTACCTGTTTCTATATCCATAGTTATGTAGCTAAACGACCTATATAGTCATTGCTCCTGGCTTTACTTCTATTTTGCAAAAAACGGCAACGTTCTAGGCAGCGAGGACAAAAATATAATATTTTGAGAATTTCCCTCTGTTATTTTTAATCAGAGTGAGGTATCACTCCATTCTTTAGTAATTTTGAAAGATATATATCTTGGCTATAATACACATATAAAAGTCAGTCCTGGCTGGCATAATAGTTTGCAGAAATTCGACTTAATTTGTTCGTTGGATTTAGGCAGCTAACTTTGATCGGCGCCTATCTCCTAAACCAAACTGGGTATCAATCTAGACTCTTCAGTTTTAAGATCCCTGGTGGCGTGGCTGTATGACATATATAGCCACTACTCCTGGCTTCACTTCTATTTCGCGGAAATGTGACATAACCTCAAATTTTTGCAGGTTCGAAACTTTCGCTTGATTTTCCTGTTTTTCCTTAACGAAGTTGGGTATCACTCAGGACGTACCTGTTTCTATATCCATAGTTATGTAGCTAAACGACCTATATAGTCACTGCTCCTGGCTTTACTTCTATTTTGCAAAAAACGGCAACGTTCTAGGCAGCGAGGACAAAAATATAATATTTTGAGAATTTCCCTCTGTTTTTTTTAATCAGAGTGAGGTATCACTCCATTCTTTAGTAATTTTGAAAGATATATATCTTGGCTATAATACACATATAAAAGTCAGTCCTGGCTGGCATAATAGTTTGCAGAAATTCGACTTAATTTGTTCGTTGGATTTAGGCAGCTAACTTTGATCGGCGCCTATCTCCTAAACCAAACTGGGTATCAATCTAGACTCTTCAGTTTTAAGATCCCTGGTGGCGTGGCTGTATGACATATATAGCCACTACTCCTGGCTTCACTTCTATTTCGCGGAAATGTGACATAACCTCAAATTTTTGCAGGTTTGTTCGAAAATTTCGCTTGATTTTCCTGTTTTTCCTGAACCAAGTTGGGTATCACTCAGGACGTACCTGTTTCTATATCCATAGTTATGTAGCTAAACGACCTATATAGTCATTGCTCCTGGCTTTACTTCTATTTTGCAAAAAACGGCAACGTTCTAGGCAGTGAGGACAAAAATATCATATTTTGAGAATTTCCCTCTGTTATTTTTAATCAGAGTAAGGTATCACTCCATTCTTTAGTAATTTTGAAAGATATATATCTTGGCTATAATACACATATAAAAATCAGTCCTGGCTGGCATAATATTTGCAGAAATTCGACTTAATTTGTTCGTTGGATTTAGGCAGCTAACTTTGATCGGCGCCTATCTCCTAAACCAAACTGGGTATCAATCTAGACTTTTCAGTTTTAAGATCCCTGGTGGTGTGGCTGTATGACATATATAGCCACTACTCCTGGCTTCACTTCTATTTCGCTCTAATCTTTATGATATAAAAGGACATTCCTGCAATTTGAACAAAATTGTTTTCTCCCGGTGTTCCTGTTGTTGTGTATTAATCAAAGCCTTACCTCGTGTTTTATTTATTTTGTGTACTTGCGACCTATTATCATTGATCCTCTTTATTTATTTTAACACGATAAAAACGACACTTCTTAATTTGGTCGGATTATCACAGGCAGCTAACTTTAGGCAGCTAACTTCACACCGTGCGCGGTCGTGACGTCCACAAAACAGACGGACGCATGACCTGTAAAGGCGTGGTCACGTGATGCAGGCCGCTTCAAGCAAAGCAGCTGGGGTTTATGGAGCGATCTTGATGTTCCAAACAGTGAACGCCCCTTATGGCTGATAATAATGATGATGAAAGTAACTTTTGTGGTCTTTCTTGTCTGTCTGGAAAAAATCATCCGGTTGAATTGCACTGCGCCATTACAATGTTTTGCATAAGTACACCATATATATACCATTAGCGACCAGATGGCCTAGTGGTTAGAGAACCTGACTTACGAAGCTTGAGGTTCTCGGTCGATCCCGTGTCGGGCAGAAATTGTATGAAAAGATACGAATGTTTGTCTCGGGTCTTGGTGTTTAATATGTATTTAAGTATGTATCTATCTATATAATTATAATTATCCGTTGCTTATACCCATAACACAAGTTTTACTAAAGCTTACTTTGGGACTAGGTCAATGTGATTGCGGTTGTCCCGTGAATTTATTTATTATTTATTTATTAATTATATTATCAGATGAAATATCCCACGTCGATTACTGAAACATTCATTTTCATCTCTTTCATTGC
>NC_133501.1:4266908-4309059 GCF_025370935.1 Choristoneura fumiferana | reverse complement strand
ATTTTGGGTTCATCGTCGACATATTCTCCCCTCGCTCAGCTTAATGAAAGTGACCTGCTTCGTCGTGTCCGTTGGCGTAAGGGCTTACGACTGGCAGATCACTTCTGGGCTCGTTGGCTGAAGGAGTATTTGCCAGCTCTCATTCCTAGGGGCAGCAACGTCAGCAACAAAAAATTTAACTATTGGTGACCTAGTGCTCATCGCAGATGGGAATCTCCCTCGTGGAGTGTGGCCCCGAGGTCGCATTTTAAGAGTTTTTCCAGGGTCGGACGGAGTAGTCCGAATTGTCGACGTGAGCACTGCTCACGGTGTTTTACGTAGACCCACAAAGAAGCTGGTCAGACTATATGTAGACCCTGAGCAGCTTCCCATCAGCGTGGCACCCTAAATATCAATGTGTTTGCACACGAGGGGGGAGGATGTCGCAAACTCTTTCGACCTATTTGTTTAAATATAGAATTTTACTTTTTTTTATAATATTTGTTCTATTGACAATGTCAGGATAAATAAAACCATAAAACTAGAAACATTGTTTTCTCACAGTTTTCTGTTACTTAACCACGACGTCATTTTAATTAAAAAGGCTGTGTAAAACTAAAACTAAAAACTTTAAAACTTTCTAACAAAATAATAATTAGTACTAGCATATAGTTACAGCAACAATGTAAATTGATAAATAATAATCAAAGTAAAGTC
Source organism: Choristoneura fumiferana (assembly GCF_025370935.1). NCBI lineage: Eukaryota > Metazoa > Arthropoda > Insecta > Lepidoptera > Tortricidae > Choristoneura > Choristoneura fumiferana. Next base: position 4,308,363 of record NC_133501.1, on the reverse strand, counting down.
TGTCGGCTGTCATTTACATTTATTTGTCAATTTACTTTGTTGTACAGTCACCCGCACCAATATCTGACACAACAAGCGTGCATAAATATCTAATACGACTCTATTTCTAGGGCCGGAAGGACGTGTCAAATATTTTTGCACGTTCCGCTGTGGCAGATTAATGCTGGTACATTGCTGGCAATTATAATTCTGTTAGAAAGTTACCAAGTCTGAATTTTAGTTTATTAATTAATTAATGTCATGGTTAAGTTACAGAAATACGTTACTTTAACTTCCCTTAAAATAGCCTGTCTGCCGGTAACACACTGTATAGGACGTTCACTGTTGGACATAGGCCTCTCTCATAGACCTCCAGTTGTTTTTTTTTAAAGCGGCTTGCATCCACCGTCAACTCGCGGCTTTAACTAGCTCATCGTGGATGTCCTACGGCTTGCTGCACGGTATTCATTTGAGCACTTTCGGCTCCAACGGTAATCTGTTCCATCTGTCTGTGTTACGTCACAGTTTCTTGTAACAATACATACTATAATGTCCTCAAAAGTGGGAAATTCGCATCATCAGTTGTTGCTCTTGGCCTATAAATGCTCTCATGCTGAGTTGCCAGTAAATCCAAAAAATGCCAACTTAATTCGGAAACCGGCTAAAGAAAAGTTACGGTGTTACGTAACGTTTAGGAAGGGGGAGGCGGTACTGAAAAATGGGGGAGGGGGTTCAAAAATCTCCAAAAATTGCGTTACGTATTACTTGAACGCCCCCTGAGGAATTTTGGACGAAAGGTCGTGTTCCGTTTCAGATAGTTTCTCCTTGTACAATTGTACATATTCCGTTTTTGGCATAATTAATTGTAATATAACCAACTAGTGATTCCCACGGCTTCGCTCGCGTAAATCATTAGATACGGCAGTTGAATTGAAATTCAGGGATTTTACAAAATTCCCGTGGGGATTACGTCGTGGTCTTTATTGAATTTTCATTATAAATAACCATGCCAAATTTAATGACTCTAAGCCCAGCGGTGGTTATTTCGAGATTTTATCCCTATTCCGTCTGTATATCGGGATCAAAAGTAGCCTAATGTTATTCCAAATATCCCGCTATCCACATACCAAATTTCATCCTAATCCGTCCAGACGTTTTAGTATGAATGAGTAACAAACATACACACACACACACACACACACACACACACACAAACTTTCGAAATTGTGAGCATTTTTACAAAAAAGGGTGCCTTTTCTTTTTTTTAATTTTGGAGAAAATATGCTTCTTCCTACTCAGAATCAAAAGCACAATCGACTCCGATGGTTTAAAAAAATGTCCCTGTCAAAAGTGACAGTTTTGTGACGTTTTTTTCATACACTCGGTATGGGCGTCACAAAACTGACTCATAAAATTTGTTTAAAAAATTTTTTGAAAGAAAAGGTACACGTTTTTTTGAAAACGACCTTTTATATTTATTAGTTGGGTGTCCAGCCCCGCAGCTTATATATTAGTAGGCTATCTACATACCAAATTTCATCCAAATTCGTCGATCTGCCAGATGTTAGCTAGCTAAGGTTGCGATAAGGCAAAGTTTTGTTTCTATGTTTATTAATGTGGACCTCCGCAAAGTACAACCTGAGTCAATTAATAGGTAACCTAACCATAAAAAAAAATTTTAATACAAGCTTTCTTGCTGACTGTACTTTTTGTTGACTGTACTTGCATTGTAACCCAAACTACATTTGCATAACAAATTTCAAGTCGATGCTATTAACCGTTGAAGAGTTCCGTCCTGCGGAGACGATCCTGGCTGGACTACCAGGATGTCACTACTAGATTATAGTATTGTCACGCGATTTACACAAGTATTTCAAATTTCAAGTCAATCTGACTATTGAAAGTGGGTCAAATTTAACTTGCAAGATTTGATTACAGACAGACAGACAGACAACGGAACAGGTGAAACTAAATAAAAGCTTGTAATAAAATAAATATTCAATGTGGCAACCCTATAAAAAGCTTAAAGCCTTCCACGCTTCGAAACGAACGTAATTAGAGATTTAATTAATTAAAACACATATTTCCACCCCCTTTTAACCCTTCACCGCCGGTCCTTTGTAACCGAATATTTTTGGTGGTATTTTTTCCATTCGTCAATTAAAAAAATAATTGAGTTTAAAAAACGTATTACATTTTTAGGGATACGTAACCAAAAAACCGAGCAATTGCGAGTGGGAGTCGCGCACCGAATTTATTATTAAAATTATTTAACGATTTGCCTAGTGATGTTTAGTCCGATCATGAAATTCCTAGGCATATCATGAAACGCCGCCATATCGGTTCTGGCACTTCACCGTCCACTACCGCGGCACGCTCGCTTCACTCGCTCGGCTCGTGCGTTGTGGTCACAATTCATACTAACTACTCCTCGATCGATAGGCCTCCAACAAGATGGAGCGACGACCTGGTTAAGATCGCGGGATCGCGGTGGATGTGGAAAGCACAAGACCGGTCTGAGTGGAGAGCATTGGGGGAGGCCTATGTCCAGCAGTGGACGTCTTTCGGCCGACATGATGATGATGATGATGACTCCTCGATTCGCTCGTCATACCCCATTTTTTCTTTTTCTTTTTCAGCATATCACGATGTGCCCGGTATAGAGCTGGGAATATCGACGAATGCGTTGCTCTAATCGATCTGCCGTGTTGTTTCTCAGGCACATCGTGATATGCCTGGCCAACTTTTAGGCATATCATGAAATGGCGCCAATTGTGACCACAATGCACGAGCCGAGCGAGTGAAGCGAGCGTGCCGCGTTAGCGGCCGGTGATGTGCCAGAACCGATATGGCGGCGTTTCATGATATGCCTAGGAATTTTGTGATCTGGCGGATTTTACGATCGGCCGCCGACAGACATATACCTGTGTTTTGTGTACTGCTTACTGTACTATGTGTTGGTGTGCAATAAAGAGTTATGTATTGTATTGTATGTATCTCACATTCTGCCGCGATTGCGACGTGTAATTATTTAATTATTCTAATATAGAATTCATTTATTCTAATATACATCGCAAAAATAAGTTGGCTATATTTTATCCCGGAATCGTCAGGAACGTGTAACCTTCCCACGGGACAGACGAACTTGCGAGCAACAGCTAGTCTTGTAGACTGGGGATCGTTTGCTACTGTCAAACTTTTCAATGTTGCCAGAACTTATATTAGCGAAGTTTCGGAATTGATACAATGGGAAATGTCGACAAAGGGTTCATGATTAAGTAATACAATGGAACCCCGAAGCCACCGAAAGGGTTTTTTTAATCGTACTAATATTATAAACTAGCGACCCCCCTCCGGTTTCGCATGGGGGCAATTAAAAAAAACACTAAGCAAAGGCACTTTACGTTTTTCAGCTAATGAAATTGCCCCCGAAACTACTCCCACGCGAAGCCGGGGCGCATCGCTAGTATGTGTATCATATGTACAGTCAAACAAACAAATGAGTACGCCATCCTAGAACCCAACTGACGTCGTCTGTCACGCTAGAAATATGAATCATTTTGCTTTACATTGCTTCTTCGAATAAACTTTAAAGTGTACCTAATAAAAATAACTATTTCTGTTAATTTAATGTATATTATCTTTATTTTCTGTGTTGTATTAATTGAATATAATTACTAATTAAATTCTAAAAATGGCTGAACTAATGTTATTCAGTTTAACGAGTACAATCTATGTTTTAATTATTTGCTCGTGTTACAGGCCACACCCGGGATATTCCCTTGACTTGTCTAAAAATGTTTTGCCTAATTTCACTTTGTCTAACAACTTTTACTATAAGATAAATTTGTCTACAGTCAATTTGTATAATTTCATTATACATAATTTTTATGACCGTAATAGGAACGAGTCGGGAAAAATATAATCTTTCTATTAAAAAGTATGATACTATGCCCAATTAGCACCAGGTTGTACCTTGTTTTGCCTAACAACTTTTTACCTATTTTCAGTTTGCCTAATGTTAGATAAACTAATATTACTTAACCTAATGTTTCATTTTACTTATTTTCATTTTAGTGAAAGTCATTTTATATAGAACTTACTTTACATAATTTTGTTTCGCCTAATTTTAAATTACCTAATTTTCAGTTTGCATAAACTCATTTAATATAATGTTTGACTGACATTATTATATTTTGTCTAACATACATGCCACATAATTTCATTTTGTATAAACTTATTTCGTATAACGTTTGAATGACATAATTATTTTTGTCTAACATACATGTAGCATAATTTCATTTTGTATAAACTTATTTCGTATAAAGTTTGACTCGCATGATTTTATTTATTCTAATCACGGTTAATTCGAATACTTGGTAGAGACCTTTCAGGATTCCGTTTTTTCCTTTTGAGGTAAGTACAGAACCCTTAAAATGACAATGAATAAACTAAAAATAAAGTTGAATTTTACATCTTGAATTCTCGCGTGGAATTCGGTAATCGCGCGCTGTTCCCTCGGAAACTGCATTTTTCCGGGATAAAAAGTATCCTATGTCACTCTCTGACCCATAAACTATATCTATGCCAAAAATCACGTCGATCCGTCGCTCCGTTTCGACGTGAAAGACGGACAAACATACAAACACATAAACACGCACACTTTCGCATTTATAATATTAAGTATGGATAATAGTTACTACGATGAAATGGACAGGAAAATTCTGACATAACATAAAGTAGACAGAAATCACTTCCTTTTTCCCCTCAAATAAAAAGTATAAAAAGGGTTTCTCACTTTGGCCAGTAATAACTCACGTCAGTTACTTCGGTCTTTGATTTATTACCGCCCGTAGGTTAAATATTAAACGGCGAAATAACTGTTAATGTGGCTGTTTCGTTTGTTTTTACCCGACTATGAAGGAGGGTTATGTTTTTCGAGCGTACAGGCACCTGCTAAATATCTGCCACAACGGAGCGTGCTAAAATATTTGACACGTAGAAATAGAATATATAAAGTAGAAGTAGAAATAGAATCATACCTTTTAGATATTTATTATCAGGGGTCGGACAAAAAGTGCGGATGACGTAAAAATGACGTAATCTTGCACACAAGATGATGTTTTTATTTAAACTTCCGTGTGACATGTAGTAACAAAGTCATCAAGTCAATCAATGGAATTCAGTGAATAAAATAAAAATTCATATCGTTTAATAAAGAGGTTGATAAATGATAAGTGATAATTGTTTAAGAAAATCAAAAATACTATTTGAAATCATATAAAAGTGGTTTGACGTCATCGGCACTTTTTGTCCGACCCTCGTTTATTATGCACACTCCGCTGTGGCAGATATTATGCAAGTGACTGTACGTGTGTAAGTACCTATGTATGTCCATTTCTTTGGTCCTTCCTGCAGCATAAACAGCTGGACGATTTTCGACATATGGTGTATCATTGGATTCGACCGAACTGTCGGAGTCACAGGGTACTGTGGGGACTGTAACTAGGTAAGAGCTTAGGTACTGGGGATCAACGCGCGTGACTTTAAACTTAGTTCAAAATAAACAACTTCTTCAATCATTTGGATTTATTTCAGAGCTTAAAAATACATTTACATAGCATAGCACCAGCCGCTTAGGCTATCGGGAGCAATCTGCGCTCCGGCATGTATACCGCTGTCAAACTGTTTTTAAAGTTATATTCTAGAAACATAATATAAAAAACCTATCAGTTTATATAAAACTAGATTAATCTAACCTGCCAGGTGGTCAGTTTTACCACCTGCCAGCGGTATACAGCCTAATCCTACATATCCCTCCTTCCTCACAGAGGTGGGGACCTACTCTACGGCCCTACCTAACGGGACATTACAGACAGAAAAGGGTCTTTGCTAAAGACTAGTCACATCCTTTTCATGAAACTCTAGTCTATGTTATTACAATCATAAATAGGTTTATATATTTCAAAAATTTTCAAATCAAGGATGGGACTTCGCCGTCCAAAAAAACCCCGTAACAAAAAGGTACGGCGCCTTTTCAGTAAAAAGCCTAGCTACTAAAGACGCGTGACATTGCCTGTGCAACCCGACACGTCATTCTTGCTTCTGAAACACCCGTGTCACATTTACTCTTTGGCCATAATGCCACTAGACAACGGTGCCTCATGGCAAGAATATCATACTGCCAACATCTGCACACTCGCATATGTTGCTAGCATAATCTGTGCATGCTGCCAACATCCGCTCTACTAGCAAATGTTGCTAGCATAGCGTCTATGCTGTCAGCATCCGCTTTAACAGCAGTTGCTGCCAACAAGACCCACTTTCTATTCCTAGACAGAGCATTAAGACAGCGGTAACTGCCATAACATTCCATCTATTACCGGAATAGATGAGATGCATGCAAACCCAGCCCCTCCATGAGGTGCACCTGAGCTTTCATCCAGCTCATGGTTACCAAGATCAATGTGCTCACCTAAAATACCGAGCTGAACACATCGATTTACCTGTACCACTATCTACTTTTTTTTTGTTTCTAAAGACCAAAAATTCAAATCATTTATTGAAAAACCACAGGATCAAGTAAATTCAAATTAATATTTTCATATATTTCTTCAGCAGTGGGGGGCTTCATGGCTTGGCCCTGGTGTTCAAGTTCTTGTTTCTCAGCACCCCGAGCAGAGTTGCCGTTCAACAACGACAGCAATAGCCGCTGGGTTTCCATCTTATTCTTATTTCACAGCCATGGCCTCAGTGTTCCATCTTATTCTTATTTCTCAGCCATAGCTCTAAGTTTTCCATCTTTTTCTTATTTCACAGCCATGGATCCAAGTGTGGACCCCTGGGCAAGCTCCATCAGTGATCCCAGTTAGCTGTGTGAACTTCTGTTGCTTGAAAACAGATCTCCTGGCTCGAATGAAACTGCCTTAGCCTTCCTGTCATACACTGCCTTCTGTTTTGCCTGGATTCGTCTATACGCTGCCTTATTGTCTCAACCAAGGCTGCCTGCCTGTCGCATTTGACGCGAACTGATTTCGAATTATATGCAAAGGTCACCAACGGTAACACAGAACACCACCCTGACTGCCGGTCTTCGATATATTTAGCCATCATGGCCAATAATGTGTTATTCGCTTTTCGACTAATCCGTTGCACTTTGGATTGAAAGCTGTAGTATGCACCATCCTAGCGCCGAACTGTTGCACCGTGTCGTGTACCAAACGTGCCGTAAACACTGTTCCACGGTCTGCCAATATTTCCTTTACGCCTCCATATCTGCACAGTACTTCCGTCACGAGGAACCTTGTATCACTTCTGCCGTGACTCTGGGAACGGGCTTGCACACGAGGTATTTCGAAAGATACTCTACCGATACGATTATGTATCTATTTCCTCGGTCGGATCTGCGAAACGGGCCAAGAACATCCACACCCACTCTTTCAAATATTTCGGAAACTGGAATTGGCATTAGCGGTGCGATAGTCTTGTGCAAATTCCTCTCTTGACACTTCTGACATGACTTGACGTATGCTTCTACTTTTTTTTCCGCTCCGACCATAAAGTATCTGAGCTTGAACTTTGCATAGGTTTTATATAGACCCAAATGTCCACCGGTCCATGGATCGTCATGTAATTCCTCCATACAAATTGCTTCACTTTTCATGCGCTTTTTTGTCATCAAAGCTCGTCTTTTCTTAACAATTGTCCATAGACCGCTGGAATCGCTGCGGTACTCCGTCGTCCTCTGAAGCGATAGCTAAAACATAAAAAGCACACCGACCGCGCCTAACTCCACCACTTGTGGGGACTGTAACTAGGTAAGAGCTAGGTACTGGGGATCAACGCGCGTGACTTTAAACTTAGTTCAAAATAAACAACTTCTTCAATCATTTGGATTTATTTCAGAGCTTAAAAATACATTTACATAGCATAGCACCAGCCGCTTAGGCTATCGGGAGCAATCTGCGCTCCGGCATGTATACCGCTGTCAAACTGTTTTTAAAGTTATATTCTAGAAACATAATATAAAAAAACCTATCAGTTTATATAAAACTAGATTAATCTAACCTGCCAGGTGGTCAGTTTTACCACCTGCCAGCGGTATACAGCCTAATTCCTACAGTACCCATATATTTCAAAAGGATAAACCTTCATTTTCAACAGGTTAAATTAAAACTATGTACTTACATTACATAAAAATATCTTAGACTTAAAATACTTAAAATGGTGTCTGGAAAAACAAATCTACAGATGAAGTGAGTGACTATAATGTCTTGCCATAGTATTTTATTTATTTATTTTGTCGGAAAAAAAACATATTTATCTTGTTCTCTCATCTAGCTGATCAGCTCAAAAAATCCCAGTAATAAGGAAGGCGGATTTATGATTTTTTATAATATTTTTTAGCGTTATTCTTTTACAGCTAGAAAACTACATTATCGCAGTAAACTTTCCTTCCCGGAAAAGTGCAAAATTCCCAAAGGACACCGACAAACCAGCTTTATTGAACATGAAACTAACGTGAGACTCGCTCATATTAAATGACGACGAAAATGCGGGTAGTTGTGCGCCGGTGTTAGTTTCGTCCCCCTCCCCTCTTAAATGTAAACCCGTGGGTGGAAAAATTTGAAAAAATTCAGGATGGTAGTAAGTATCCAACTTTCAAGGAAAACTATAACGGCTAAGTTTGCTTGAGAATTATTAGTAGTTTATGAGTAAATAGCAGCCTAAGGTATAAAATATACCTACCCAAACTTGGAATATTCCGTACAAAATACGAAATCCTTATAAAAATATTACTTAATTTTTTCGTAATGGCTACGGAACCCTATTTCGGGCGTGTCCGACACGCTCTTGGCCTGTTTTTATGTTTGAACAAGGCTTCCCTCTATGCTTGTTTTTGTTTGAATTTGCTTATCATGGTAGAAATAATCTGTGACACACCACTTTTGATTGTTTCACCCATATTTCAGCAGTAAATTTGCTAAAAAACTATTTAACACACGAAGGTACTTAACTCAACAAGTCACAAAATAGATAGAAGTACAAGCTGAAGTGTCTGTTTTCTTATACTCTTTGGTCTGATTGCCCATGACATTTGAATAATGTTGCCACTCAAATAATAGCTGGGTTCTTCATTAGCCAAACTCTAGGAAGAAGGTGGTAGGACCTTGTGCAAGGTCCGCCCGGATTGCTACCACCATCTTGCTCGCTAATCCTGCCGTGAAGCAGCAGTGCTTGCACTGTTGTGTTTCGGCGTGGAGAGTAAGACAGCCGGTGAAATTACTGGCACGTGAGGTATCCATCTTAGGCCTCTAGGTTGGCAACGCGTCTGCAATACCCCTGGTGTTGCAGATATTTATGGGCGGTGGTGATCTCTTACCATCAGGAGACCCACTTGCTCGTTCGCCATCCAATCGAATAAAAAAAAAAATAAAAAAATAAAAAAAAAAAAAAAAAAAAAAAAAAAGGAAGAAGGGCTACGTATTAGCCCGTAACATGTCGAGCTAAACTCGATTTAAGGCGTGAGTTATCCGTTACAATATCATTTAATACAAACCAACTTTCCAAGAAAATTAATCTGAATTTAAATGCCAACTGTTAAGTCTTCAATAAACTTAATGAACTCACAGACGTCAGCATAAAGTAATTGCTCGATGTAAGTGTTAATAGCACGTGCTAATAAAGGGGATTAATCAACTAGATTAATTAGTTATGTGTCAGCTTGATGAATAGTTCCGAAACGTGCGCAAGATTAGAAAGGAAATGATTTTCTTAAACTAATATACTAATGGATATGTCAGCTAGCGAGATTTTTGAAATGGTAGCTTAGAAATATTATTTTTTAAACCACTAAGCGAAAACATGCTCGTTTCGAAACAAGCTTAGCGGACAACTAATTTGTTTGGTTAGCGGTATTGTATGATGAATACGAATGTTTGTACTTGAGTCTTAGATGTTTATATGTATTTAAGTATAATATGTATTCATTTTAAACTTTCGTGATTCTCACTCATAGTCAAAATACTGCGCTGCTAGGCAGACTTGACACCTCACACTTCAGTCTACTCGTGACCACGGCAACTGTAACGTTGCCGAAACGTCGAGGTAAATATTACTTGTGTAATAATAGCGTGATAAGTCCCGTTTGTGGTATTTTGACTATGAATATGTATTCATCTATATATATGTATATCCGTTGTCCAGCATCCATAGTACATACAAGCTTTGCTTAGTTTGGGCACTGTACAATAAAGGAGCAGTTTTCATCTCGGCAGCGTCCTTGATATACCTAGTTACCGACGCCAGCTCGGTATACAAACGCGCGATATGGCTCACTGCCACTCTTCAGTTATATAGGTATTTGATTTGATAATGTCACATGAAATTGAAAGTAAGGAAAGGTTTATAAGGTTTAGGAAATTATGGAAGAATTGGACTAAGTAGTGTTTGACGAAAAATCATTTTACGTTATTTTAATAAACCACAAAACGTAAAATAAAACCTTTTAAACGGTTTTATTTAGCTTCATCACTACGCATATTTGCTACCTACAAATTAGCTACGAAGCAGTATTTTCGCCTCTTCTGGGATGTGCGGAAAGAAAGCTTTGTTGTTGAATTTAAGACTTAAAAATTCGCATTCTGATAAATAACTTCAATAGATACGTTTTTATTATATTTTATTAGATGCATTTAAACATCCGTACACCGAACACTACTCTCTCAATCTAAACCGGTGGGTGGAAAAATTTGATAAAATTCAGGATAGTAGTAGTTAAGTAAGTATATCAAACTTTCAAGGAAAACTAAAACGGCTAAGTTTGCTTGAGAATTATTAGTAGTTTTACTCTTAAATACCAGCCTAAGGTATATAAAATATACCTAAACTTGTACTTAAAATACGAAATACTTAGAAAAATATTACTTAACTTTTTTGTAAGGCTACAGAACCCTATTTTGGGCGTGTCCGACACGCTCTTGGCCGGTTTTTTTGTACTATGATTTGGGGCTAGGTCAATTGGTGTAATTTGCCCCAAGATATTATTATTATTACTACGCAAAAAGAAGGATGTTATAAGTTTAACGCCAATTTCTGTATGTTGGTGAAGAAATCTCCTCGTGGCGACTACGAACCCAAAGACGAAGTGTTTGGTGTTGGTGGTCAAGGGAGTCGCTAGGGGAGAAGGGAAGGCGGCTAAATTATGACCACCGCCAAAATCCGCCCCAATAGGGGCTGCGGGTGACGGGCACGGGGATGTCCGCCCCCCGCCGTTTGGGTCCCCGAGCTGGTAGGAGCGCCAAGTGTTCCGGCGTGCCTACAGCGAGACGGAGACAATAAATCTCCTGGAGCCGGGTCTGACACTGGACGACCGCCGTGCTGCCGGGCCATGGATGCGCAGAGCTCCCACAGCCCGGCTGCAAAACGGCGGTGAAGATGAACACCCTGGGGTTTTTAGTGGGTACACCGCCTCCTTCCATCGGGGGGAGAAGGGAGCGGCAGCTGCCCCGCCCCTAGATATTCTAAAAAAGTTGCCAAATGTAAAGCAACCAAACCAGTCCTAACAGCCTTATTCATAAAAATTTAGAGCCTCCTTGAAGGCTCCTTGAAGGCCCGATGCTAAAAAAACATGATTCATAAACGTCTGTTAGCGCTAATCAGTCGATCAAGGCTCTGCTAAAGTTAGAGGACCGTAGACCCTCCTTTATCTCCCTGCTAAGTCACAAAATGGCCGCCACAAGTTTGAACAGCTGACTTGACAAGAGCAAAAAATCCATACCGAAGATATTTATAGTGAAAGCAGGGCTACGCAAAGATTTTAAAAAAAAAACTGGAAAATTTATTTTCAGGAATTTGTATTTAAAAATCCTCTAAATTAGCAACAATAAATTAACAAAAATATAAAAAAAAAAATTAGGATGCTTAACATAATTATGGCTTTTTGCACAACATAAACATGCGAATCGGAAATGGCGGGAAAACAAACATCTCGCTTTTTTTTTTTTTTTTCTGCTAATTTGCTGTCACTGCTGTCAATTTTTTTTTTTTATTATCGATTAGGCCATTTTTTGTCTTTGATTTGTCAAGGTGGCCAACATAACGCGTCTAATCCGTCTATCAGCAGCTCAACAACTAGCAGACTGCTAGCAAGTGTTTATGAATCATACTTCTTGACAACCGTCTATTAAGCTTAATCAGTCTGCTAAGTAACAGACCGATCAACCTCAATTAAGGTTTTTTATGAATAAGGCTGTAAGTCCTTGACTTGACTTGCTTGATCGATCATTCCTGTACGTCAAACCCGAAACTCGAATGAATTCACCAATTCCAATAAAGGTATTTATAATTATTTACAATTCTTACTTTCTCATTCTCCATATCAACTTGCCCCCTCATGGGCCACCGGCTGGCGACGCCCTTGGTGGTGATTAGGCCCATTAGGTGGACTGATAACATCGCGAGAGTTGTGGGCAACATGTGTGTGCTAAGGGGGAGCGCTTTGTTCAGCAGTGGCCTTCCGGCTTTTGAAAAACACCCGGCATTGTCATTTTAATGTTCAATATCTCAAAATGTCTGACCTGCTTTTTACCAAACCTATCTAGGATCCATCGCAAGGAAATGACCTTCAACGTAATAACCTAACCAAGAAAAGGTTGGAAAACCCCGACTTTGTCACTTCAAACTTCAATATCTCAGAAATGGCTTAACCGAATTTGATAAAACATGTCTAAGAACCATTGCATCAAATCGGTCTACCAGTTTAAGAGCTACGGTGCCACCGACAGACACACATAGCGGTCAAACTTATAACACCCCTCTTTTTGTGTCGGGGGTTAAAAAATGCATCGAAAAGGTCTATCCGTTTGGGAGCTACGATGTCACAGACAGACATACTTTAGCATCCAACTTTACAACACCCCTCCTTTTGTGTCAGGGGTTAAAATAGAAATACACCCGTATAAAGCGAAAGAGAGCTAGTTCGAAATAAATTTTCGAATTTCACAATCCAACCATATTGTTTTCCCTATTCCATAATACAATAACTCACCCTAAACCGCTCTATAAATCTCGAGCGGATCATGTCCGATTATTTCCGATCTCGCCCGATCTCATCCGATCTCAATATGCGCGCGATGGATCCCGACATTGATAGATGCACAGGCACTCGATGCAGATGTCCATTAATATACGATGACACAATATGGAGCGAGCTACTACTAAAGGTGTGTGTGTCTGTCTGTCTGTGTCACCGTAGCTCTTAAACGGGTGGACCGATTTGAATGCGATTTTTTTTTAATTTAAAGCAGGTTTTCTAGCGATGCTTCTTAGACATGTTTTATCAAAATCGGTGCAGCCGTTTTTGAGATATTGAACTTTGAAGTGACAAAGTCGGGGTTAGATATTCCAACTTTTTGTTGGTTAGGTTAGTGTAGTTAATAACACCCCTCTTTTTGCGTTGGGGGTTGAAAATGATGTAAGCTGAGTTTTTTGAATAAATTACTATTAGTATTATGAAAATCTAACTCGCTGACAGACTAATTAGGTGTCATCATCATCATCATCGTCCCAGCCTGTATACGTCCCACTGCTGGGCACAGGCCTCCTCTCAGAATAAGAGGGCTTGGGCCGTAGTTCCCACGCGGGCCCAACGCGGATTAGGAACTTCACACACACCTTTTAATTGCTTCACAGGTTTGTGCAGGTTTTCTCACGATGTTTCCTTCACCGCAAAGCTCGTGGTAAATTTCAAATGTAATTCCGCACATGAATTTGGAAAAACTCAGAGGTGCGAGCCGGGATTTGAACCCAGGATACTGTTATGTAGTATGAATTCGAAATACACTATACAGTATATTTACACAAACAGAAGTACAGAAGCAATTAATAACATATATACAAAACGAAGGGAAAACACAATTAACCAAAGACCATTTTTGTAAGGCCATTTCTACTAAAAAAATATGGACTTTTGTTGGTCTGAAATAAAGTATTTTTATTATTTTTTATTAAATAAAATTTCCTATCTAGAACAATATCCGTAAGAAGACAGTTAATGGGTAAAAGCCAAAGTCAATATCCGCACATGCGCATAATAAATCATCAAAACGGAAGCGGAAATACAGTCGCCACATCGTGCTTGAGACGCCATAGGTCAAACCACTCATCCACCACGGCTTTATTTAATATAAAATTAGCTATTTATTTTCAGAAATCTAGCCTATATTATAAAAGCCGTGGTGGCCAAGTGGTTTGCCCCATCGCCTCTCAAGCAGAGGGTCGTGGGTTCAAAACCCCGGCTCGCACCTCTGAGTTTTTCGAAATTCATGTGCGGAGTTACATTTGAAATTTACACGAGCATTGCGGTGAAACATCGTGAGGTAACCTGCACAAACCTGCGAAGCAATTCAATGGTGCGTGTGAAGTTCCCAATCCGCACTGGGCCCGCGTGGGAACTATGGCCCAAGCCCTCTTGTTCTGAGAGGAGGCATCTGCCCAGCAGTGGGACGTATATAGGCTGGGATGGATGGATGGAGCCTATATTTGGCAGACGAAGTCGTTTGCAGCGGCTAGTATTTATTGTTTTGGTAGGTACTACATTAACGTCAAAATCAAAAGGTTCACAGATCTCACATGGGTGGTTCCGTGAATGAGTGGGTCCATTCGTCTCGGACACAATGAACCGCGGCGTGTGCCCCGCACCCCGCACCGCCCGTCGCACACGCTTTACTTTTAGAAGGGTTCTGTAGGGTTCACTATCGTTTGTACGAATAAATAACCTAACCAACAAAAACCCCCGACTTTGTCACTTCAAGACTCAATATAGAAATAGAAAGCATAAATATCTATCCGCCATCTTGCTCGCTAATCCTGCCGTGAAGCAGCAGTTACAAGCACTGCTGTGTTTCGGCGTGGAGAGTAAGAAAGCCGGTGAAATTACTGGCACATGAGGTATCCCATATTAGGCCTCTAGGTTGGCAACGCATCTGCAATACCCCTGGTGTTGCAGATGTTTATGGGCGGTGGTGATCTCTTACCATCAGGAGACCCACTTGCACGTTGCCATCCAGTCGAATAAAAAAAAAATCTCAAAAACAGCTGAACCGATTTTGCATTCAAATCGGTTCACCCGTTTAAGAGCTACGGGTGCCACAGACAGACACATAGCGGTCAAACTTATAACACCCCTCTTTTTGCGTAGGGGGTTAAAAAATAGATTACTTGTCCAGCGGTGGTGTAGGGGTTATAGCACGCAGCACGGATTGCTGAGGACCTGGGTTCGATTCCCAGCGCTGGTCTCTTTTTCTGGTTTTCTGTGCATCCATGTCTCAGTTTGTATTTTCGATATGGTTTCACGGGATACCCGTAAAAGTAACAAATTTGGAGTTGAAATAAAAAATACAAAAAGACTCCAAATAACCAATCATAAATAAGTTTATGCTAAAAAAATAATTTTTAATACTACATCATCATTTTTACTATTTTTATTTTTTTGTAGTCCGTCAGTTAGGTTATTAGAAAATATTGGACACGTAATGTATCTTTGTCCGTACGTCACGCCGTGCTAAAGTGTCGCACGGCGTGACGTCATGCGGACCTTTCACCGGCTATGCTATCAGAGGATATTTTGTTTAGTTACAAAAAACCATGTACGATTATGTTGTTCTGAAGATGAGCTCTGGTTGAGTTCGAAACGGGTCAGTGTATTGTGGTGGTGATAGATGGGTTTGTGTGATTTGTGTGTGTTTTACAGTGTGGAGGTGGAGGAACTGCATGAACACGCATATCTTGCATAAACTTAGCTATCATAATGTCGCGGGTGAGCAAAGAAATTCTTTTAGTTCATTGATATGGACCTCCGCAAAGTAATAACCTGATTCAATAAATTATCATCATCATCATCATCCCAGCCTATACACGTCCCACTGCTGGGCACAGGCCTCCTCTCAGAACAAGAGGGCTTGGGCCGTAGTTCCCACGCGGGCCCAGTGCGGATTGGGAACTTCACACGCACCATTGAATTGCTTCGCAGGTTTGTGCAGGTTTCCTCGCGATGTTTTTCCTTCACCGCAAAGCTCGTGGTAAATTACAAATGTAATTCCGCACATGAATTTCGAAAAACTCAGTGGTGCGAGCCGGGGTTTGAACCCACGACCCTCGGCTTGAGAGGCGATAGGTCAAACCACTAGGCCACCACGGCTTAAATAAATAAATGATATATACCGTAAACTGCTTCAACTTTGCCCTCTGGCCCCAACATTGCCTTATTCGATTTAGAGTCGATAACTTAGCACTCTTATAGGAACTTTTATATACACGGGAATTATTATTACGGGGGATAGTTTAAAAACCTAAAGGGTGATAGTTATGACTCTAAATCGAATCAGGCAATGTTGGGGCCAGAGGGTAAAGTTGAAGCAGTTTACGGTAATCGATTTTTTTTTTACATAAAACTGGTCGTGATTGACCCCTATCTCTCCTGATGTAAACTGCAGATGAGGCCAAAGCTGTATCTCACTGGTTCAGTAACAGTAACAGCCTATTCACTCTAGCCTTGAAGAGCCCTAGATTGTAATTATCCGGAAATACAGACGGCGAGAGCGGGGACTTCTTCTTATAATCGATAATTTGTTCAAATCTGTTTCCCCTGCGACACGAACATACTGCTCGCATAGAAAGAGGACCAACGACAACAGCGCCACCTCTTATTCTGGGGGAACAACTCAGTCCTTAAAACCAAAGAGAAACCTGTCTACTGACCCCTAATGACCCTCTCCATCGCAGGGCGTGTCTGGCACGTGTAATAAGATTGATGGCCGAAGATGATATACGGCCTAAGGAATGGCCTTTTTCCGCCCTTGCTAAATAATGACATTAATGTTATAAATGTTGGCTCACCCATTATTTTAATGTCCGTTTTGGATTAACGTTTCAGTGAATGAACAAATTGCGGACCGCATCGCTCGAAGTATAGTCACATGCATGAATGAAGGGTGCCCCTTATTTCGCATAACAGATTTAGCATAGCATAATTGTGCATAACAGCGAACTTGCATAGTTATAAAGAAGCATAACACTTATTTAGCATAATAATGAATTCGCATAATTGAAATATGCATAACATTATTAAGTATAACTTTAACTGTTATAAAATAAATTGGCATAATTTTATCAAACGAGTGAATTAGCTTGGTCAGGGCAAAACCGACTCGGTTAGGTTAGGTTCAGAAGGCCTTAGCCTTTGATGTTAGGTATTTTTATAATAGCCCAATAATCATTAACATAGTACTTAGTTCACTTCTCAGATCTAACAGAGTGAATAAAACAATATGGACCAGCAAAATAGTCATTTTACTTTTAGTAATAATTTTTCACTTTCATTAAAATAACCATTTTTCGCACATGAAGTTAAAAAACTCAGATATGCGAGTCCGGGCTTAAACCCCAAGATCCTCTGCTTAAGAGGCCATAGGTCAAACCACTAAGCCACCACGGCTTTGGAGATGCAAACGATAACATTTCTATTATACTTACTATTAGTGGAATTACTACCGTACCCTAAAATTTTATAACATTTGTAAAAACAACACCATCTATTAGTGAGTGATCAAACCAAGGAGGCAACATTTAGAAGCTTGCTTTGTGTTACTCTCAGTTACCGCCACCTAGCGGCGAGAGACCAAATCAATAAAAACAAGCGCTTAGTTGTTTTGAGAACACTGCCATCTATCGTGTAAACGAGAAAGTAAAGTGAGAGTAGACTACAGTTACAAATTGAAGTCATAGAGGGCTGGCTTATGCGAAGTATATGCACGCCATTGGTTGTTCGAATTTCTTATTCACTTGGTCCACCAACCACTATCTCGATGAATGGTGGTCTACCACTGTGCGTTCCCTTCGGCACTTCCTGCCATGTACTGAAATTGTGGAATCAACTTCCGTCAGAAGCGTTTTCGACCAACTATGACATAGGGGTTTTCAAGTAAAGGCTTATACTTTTTAAAAGGCCGGCAACCTCCGGCAACGGACCAATGAATCTTCTTGAGTTGTTGTTGATCATGGGTAGTGATATTTTCCCATCAGATGACCCGCTCGCTCGTTTGCCTACCTCTCATTAAAATATCGGCCAAGTGCGAGTCGGACTCGCGCATCGAGAGTTCCGTACAAATATTTTTATTTTATTATGTACATAGCAAAAAATTTATGCTTTTCGTAATTTTTCCTTCATCTATCCTATAAGACGTTGCTTCGTACCAAATTTCAAGATTCCCAGTTCACGGGAAGCTGTATCTTTTGATTGCGTTGGCTTAGAAGTTTGATTTTTTCACAGCTCCAAAGGGACAGTAGACCTTAGTATTTGATATGAATTTCAGCTTTCAGTTCTTGAGAAAAAGGTCTTGACAGACAGACAGACGCGGACAACAAAGTGATCTATAAGGGTTCCGTTTTTTCCTCTTTAGGTATGGAACCCTAAAAAAAGCCAACGAGGTGGTCTGGTCAAAGCCAACAGGCACACGGTGGTTACAGGCCGCTTCCAATTGAAGAAACTGGAGACGTAAGGGAGGCGGGTCCATCGGCTCACATCTACGCTCCCGCATACTTATTAAAAGTCCGAATGTTTTTTGAAATAATCATGTATTGTTAGGAAGAACATATGTGATTTTCCCACTAACGTCGATAGCCAAAGGCTACTAGAACACAGGGAAGCTTAAAGTTCCATCTTACAGACTGGCTTAAACCAAAAAGTCTTTTCTGGGAAATGCATACGTTTTTATAATAAAATTCCAAAAAATATTTATAAATGGAACGGATACAAAATTCAGATCTATTGTCAAAAGAGACATTAATATCAAAGGCGTATTATAAGTTAATGATTTATCATGGACAGGGATATTTGGAAAAATTCCGATCCGCATAGCGATCCTTCAAATAGCGAACCTACTGTGTTAAAAATAAAGTTGTGTTAAATACTTGTGATGTATACATATCATTCAATAATATTGTAAATCTGTTTTAAAAAATATATATATATACCTCGAGTTTCTTGCCGGATTCTTCTCAGCAGAGGTTTTTCCGAACCGGTGGTAGATTTTTTTTGACATTCATAAGTGCTTGTTGTAGCCTAAATTGAATAAAAATATTTTGACTTTTTGACTTTGACTTTGACTTTGAATGTAATGTTTGTCAGAATGATCGTTTGTCATAACTCGTTTTTCTCAGAATCCAATAATTGTTCAGAATTGGACGGATGTTAAAGTTGTTAAAGAACTCTTATATTATTCAATACAAGAGTGAGAGGGACGGTACGGATTTTCGAGTTTCGTAGTAGCCCTGCTGACTACGAAGCTTGAGGTCCCGGGTTCGAATCCCGCCGGGGCAGATATTGTGTGAATAATACGAATGTTTGTTCTCGGGTCGTAGATGTTTATATGTATTTATCCACTATTTATCTATAAAGTATGTTTATCGTTGCCTATGTGTCCATAGTACAAACTTTGCTTAGTTTAGGTAGGTCAATGTGTCAAGTGATATTTATTATTTATTGTAACCTAACCTACTCGTATAGTTTTCTATTAGATGACCATTTAAGATTTTCAGAAAAATTTAAAGTTTCAGTGGGAAAAAAAATTATGACAAACGATGAGTCGGGCAATAATTACGGCATGACTAGCGAAGAGTATGCGAACTTTGGCGCTCCCTAGGGAGGCCAATGCTATGTCCAACAGTGGACGTCCTGCAGCTGCTACTTGATACTTACCAACTGGCGGATTAAGGCGTCTCCTCACGTAGGCTACAAGTCTTTCACTGATGCTGAGTTTCTTCGATGGCACCGACTTGTCATCGGAAATCTGAAAAAAAAGGGATTGAATTGTTGCAGATATCAAAAAATACTCCTATTGTGTACATTTCCGAAAACTTTTATAAAGCCGAATTTAGACTTGTAAGAAAAATCGTGCAAGTTGCATTACATTGCGAGGCCGTGAAGCCAACGAGTTTGTAGTGGTCAACCGAGCGCCGCAATACATTACAATGCAACTTAACGATTTTTGTTGAAGTCTAAACTCAGCTTAAGAATTTAAACCAAGTTTCCGTTCAGAAAGTTTTCAGTGGGATTTTTTTCTTAAATTTGTAATAATTATCATATGAATGATATTATGAATTACATATAAATATTAAGGTAGGCTGAATGGTTCACGTGTGTGAAGGCCCGGGTAAATCATACTAATAAAATAAAATACAGTTAACAAATCCCATGTTCCAAATTCCCCCCACATGTGGGGGTTAATAATAATAACGAAGACGACAATCCCCACAAGTCGGTTGGCGTAAATTACCTGTTAATATTAAACGTGTAACTTACGACTCCCCTGAGCGGGAATTATGGAGTTACGAGGTTCACACGTACATACATAGACATACTAGCTTTTGCCCGCGACTTCGTCCGCGTGGGATTAGGTTACCGCGCTGTGGAAACAGCACAGAAAAATCCCCAGTTCCGAGGGATCGGGAACTGTGCATTTTTCCGGGATAAAAAGTACTAAAGTAGCATGTCACTCTCTGGTCCATAAACTATCTCTATGCCAATTGACAAGATGACAATGCAAGAACAGTCAACAGAAAGTGCAGTCGGCAAAAAGCTGGTACAGTCAGCAGCAGAAGTGGAACTGCTTATCCACTCAATATATCTACACACAACTCTAGGTGCTGCCAAAGGTATTTAAAGGAGAGCCTGTAGAAAATTTTGGGCGGGAACGCCAAAGTTCGCATACTCTTCGCTAGTCATACCATAGTTTTAGTCCGAATCATCGTTTGACATACTTTTTTTCCACTGAAATCTTACATTTTTCTGAAATTTTTAAATGGACATCCTATAGAAAATTATAGGTAAGGTTAGGTTTGTTTTATAACAATTGTGAACAATTATTGGATTCAGAGAAAAAAGAGTTATGACAAACGATCGTTCTGACAAACATTACATTCGGACTTTCAATAAGTATGCGAACCGATATACTAGTTTTTTTTTATTCGAATGAATGGCAAACGAGCAAGTGGTTCTCCTGATGGTAAGAGATCACCACCGCCCATAGACACCTGCAACACCAGTGGTATTGCAGACGCGTTGCCAACCTAGAGACCTAAGATGGGATACCTCAAGTGCCAGTAATTTCACCGGCTGTCTTACTCTCCACGCCGAAACACAACAGTGCAAGCACTGCTGCTTCACGGCAGGATTAGCGAGCAAGATGGTGGTAGCAATCCGGGCGGACCTTGCACAAGGTCCTACCACCTGCAAACCATAGGTTCGTTACAACTGTGGAAGTAATTGCAATTCAAAATACGGCGAATAACTAATCCAATAAAACACAGACAATTTATCATATCAGAATAAATATAACCATGAGAATGTATAAATGTACAACAAATACGCTATAGCCTTAGGTACTCGCGTTAAATGTATATTGATATATTTTGCTATAAATCACAGCTAATCGCGCTCCCATTTTTTACGATTGTGTTTTAACCCTCTGACGCAAAAAGAGGGGTGTTATTAAAGTAAGATGGAAATATTTATCTGTCTGTCTGCATCGAAGCTCTTAAACGGAGAGATAAATTTCGATTTCAAAGCTAGTTTCTTTGCGGTAGCTTTTAGCTATATTTCATTATAATTATTGGTTTTTGAGATATAGAACTTTGAAATGACGATGTCTGTTGATTTTCAACTTTTCTATATAAACTATTCAGTCAATTAGGAACCCTCATAGTTTCGCCAAGTCTGTCCGTCTATCTGTCTGTCCGCGGCTAAGCTCAGAGACCGTAGTACTGGATAGCTGTTATTTTGGCCTTGTATTTTTACTTCGAATGTTATTGTTTAATAGAAAAATAATTTAATGACAAGATTTCATATTTATTATAATTTTATTCGTTCTTTGTATTCTGGTTAGAAAGAGAAGGACGCTGATATTTTCAAAATTTCGCTACGATTATTAATTAATTTAGTACAAATTTGTTAAGATGTGCTTATTCTAAAAGGGCGTAACTCCAAAACTACCACATAATAGATCCATTACTTTTGTCTAGTCTCTATTTTAAAAAAAGATCACGTAAATCTGACGTAGAAGTTGTCAAAATTATGAGAGCTCCTTTTTCTGGTGAAAAAGGCAAAGGAATCATAATCTATTCTGTGGTAGTGTTGGCAAATTCAGATATATATATATTTAACTTTGTATTTTTTTAAATATGGTGGAATAAATTATAATAAATATTTTCCCATGTTCAGGAGGCAAAACTCTTCAGATTCCTGTAGAAATTAACAATTGTTCAAAAAATTAAATCTTGTCAATTGTACTTCGTACAATCAATCGCTCTGAAGCGATAATGCCGCCTATTGCTTAGAAAATTAGCTTACCTTAGAAAATCTCTATGTATATCCTGTGTTTTCTGTACTGCTTACTGTGTTGATGTGCAATAAAGTGTTATTGTATTGTATTGTACTTATCAAACTATAGAATTTTTTGTAAAGTTTTTTTTGTGTATTTATTCACGATATTTTGTTTCAGCTAAAATATAAAAATAGACGTTATGTTGTCCATATTTTAAAACATTTTTTGAAGAGCATTTTGTACGTTTGTTACGCGATAACTCCGCCAATTGTGGACCGATTTTAAACTCTGCAAGAGTTGCCATATTAATCTGACGATACATACATTCGGACTGTATCAGATTTTTCCCTCTCCGGGTACAATTTTCCAATAGGCAGGTACACCTCATCCCGAAGCTCGGCAGCGTGTTTCAAATAAGCTCCAATTCCCAGCCAATTTGTCCTCCGCATTTTGTTAAAAGTTTTTACGCGGGATGGCACTTTGGGGACGACGAGATAACGGATATTAGCGTTTGGCTACTGTATAATATACTGACTTTAAACCGCGACTTGGCCCGCGTTAGAAACACGTATACTACCCAAAAGAATGTAGCGGCCACGTGGGTTTTAATTAACACTAGGACAACGAGTAATAGAACACAAAGGTACTTCGCGGAAGGTTAATTTTATAAATCAATGTTAAATAAATAATAAATATCACGGAACAATTCACACCAATTGACCTAGTCCCAAAGTAAGCTTAGCAAAGCTATTATGGGTACTAAGCAACGGATAAATATAATTATATAGATAGATACATACTTAAATACATATTAAACACCCAAGACCCGAGAACAAACATTCGTATTTTTCATACAAATATCTGCCCCGACACGGGAATCGAACCCGGGACCTCAAGCTACATAGTCAGGTTCTCTAACCACTAAGCGATCTGGTCGTCAAAATGTTGATCGCTTATATATCTTATTATAACATCTTTATACTTAAACATGGCGCGTATTATCCCAGCGGATGGCATTTGCAATCCAAAGGGGTAATGCGGCCAATCATGGGAACCCTCACAGGCAGATCTTCTGGACGGGGTTTTTTTATTATTTTTATAGTAACATTATATTATATTATATATATGACTCTTTGTTGAAGAGCAACCACAATAAGTACTCGCAGCAGAAATATGTAGGTATGATAACCATGCAGATGGTCCCAAAGGAAGACTTGCACATACAGAGTTTAATTTTTTATTTGTTATGTAAATTGTGTGTGTGATGTAAATGTTGTTACTAATAAACGTTCTCTTTCTGTCTTTAAAACACAGGAGAGATTTTCCAAGGTACGAGTAGGCATTATGGCCTTATTGCTTTATTTTGCTCTTTCAGGTAACCTTTACAATAGACAGAAGTAAGGAATAGACGAGTTTCATTTCTAACACGAAAATATTAATTTACATTAACATTAAATATCTGTGGCTCCAGTGAAAAGGGGTACATGTCGAAAAACCCAAGTTTACAGGAGACGCAAAAAACAGTTACGCCCGAGATGATTCAAACTTACGTTCATTACACTTGTATATTTACATATACTAATAAATGTGGTATGTTAAAGCACTAAATTAATTGCGCTCTTTCTTATGGGAATGTTATTTTTGCTCTTGATCTATTAGTTTATAAATTAACTACTTGTATCCAAAATAGAAGTATAAAAATAAGTGTAAAAAGGTTCAAGTGGCTATATATATCGCTATTCACCAAGTTTTCGTAATTTTATACGAAGTGAAAAAGGGTACGCATCCGGAATGTTTTTGTAGTACATGTATAATATTATCCACAGAAGACTAGCTTACGAACTAATGGTGTAGAAAATGATTGCATTTTCAATTTATGCAGTTCTTTGGACTTAATTACAGACATAACAGACATGTAGCCTTTTGCACGTTTTTTTTTATTGTGTTTTTAGTTATAAGTAAACTTAAATAATAATGAAAAATTCAAAATGCTACTTGTATCCAAGTTGAGTGAATAAAACACACATGAAAGTATTTAAATATCTATTCAAAAACGCTATAAATTTTTCAAAAACCTCACATGCAAACATAAAAAATGCCCGTTTAAAACAAACTTAAAATTTCTCATCATTAGTATCTAAGTATGTCAAACACACTAGGTAGAACGGATTTTCCGCGTCTTCATAGAAGACATACCGTGTGCCATTGATCGTCATCATACGTCTTGTATTGTAATCAAAATTAGGAAATTCTGCCTTTTTAAAACTGAAAATTGCTGTCTCAGAGATATTAAACTTTTGTTTGTCCTCGTTAATTTTTTTTGTTGAAGTGGCCCTTTCACTTACCTGCTTCGCTGTTGCCTCATTCGAAAATTCCCCCATTTGATCATACCTAATTGATAGTCTCATGAAAACCCAAATTGAAAACATTTTGAACATTTATCTCAGCGAGCAGGCACGGACCCAAGCCACTTTACCGATAAGGAACGGCGGCTTAGGAACTCGCAAAATTTCAAGTGTAGCTTTGCCGGCATTCCTATCTTCGATCCACAGCACGCTAGATCTTGCAGGTAGAATACTCAAAGCTCCAGCAGGCATTAACTACGAGATGACTCGCTAGCTGGACCGAGTCCAAATCTCCCGTCCAAACCACATAGGCGAAGGGCCTGGAGTACAATAGCCTGCGTCACCACCTTATAGGCATTAATAGAACCTTTAACAGGCAGGGACCGGGACAGACTGTTAGCTGTGTCCAAGCCAGAATCTGGTTACTGGCTCCATGCATACCCCTCGCCCAACACTAGAACTTTTATCGACCCAGACACTACGCATAGCTGCTGGTCTACGGCTGGGAGTTGGGATCTGCGAAAGTAACAACTGTGTTTCTTGTGGGGCTCCAGTGGACCGTCTCGGCCAACATGGCCTCTCCTGTTCCTCAGGTGCTGACCGACTGTCCCGCCATGCCACTCTCAACGACATTCTCAAAAGGGTTTCTTTAGTGCCAGCCAACGTTCCCTCCGCTCTGTAGCCCCAGATTGTACGGAGCGATGGCAAGCGCCCTGACGGAATGTCGTTGATACCCTGGAAGACTGGCCGTGCGCTGGTGTGGGACGCTACCTGTACAGACACCCTGGCGGCGTCCTACCTAACAGCAACTACCAAACGTGCGGGGCGGCGGTAGACGCCCGGAACGCCTCAAGGTCACAAAAATATAGCTGTCTCGGCGCCCAATATAATTTCTTTGCTTTCGGCGTCGAGACTCTAGGTCCTTGGGGTAAGGGTGCGCTGGAGCTACACAGGGAGCTCAGCAATAGGTTAGTCAAAGTCAAGTCAAAGTCAAAATATCTTTATTCAATTTAGGCTATAACAAGCACTTATGAATGTCAAAAAATCTACCAGGTTAAGGGAGGCAACAGGCAACCCTCGCACCGGCAGCTTCTCGCGCAAAGAATCGCAATCGCAGTTCAACGCGGGAATGCTGCCTGCGTGATTGGCACCATGCCAAGAGGCCCACCTCTCTTTTTTAATTAAAGTTTTAGTTTTAGATATTTAAATTAAATAATACTTTTAGTCCTATGGATATTTTGATTTTCTTAATCATTCTTATTAAATGATTGGTGTCAAGGGATATATCTTGATTAATACCCTTAAAATTAATGCAATATGCCATATTAGTTTAAGAATAAAATTGGTGTAAAGGATATAACTTAATCGCGTAACCGTCAACTGCGCAGCTCGCAAGCGCGTTCTCCCTGCACAAGTCAGCGCACACGATTGTGGCTCATCCGTAAGCGCCGTGGCTCCCACTCACCCGCTCATTCCTCCGGCAAAGACTTATATCCTTTTCCACGTAAACTTTTTTATATTCGATTTGTGAAAACGGGCGCAGCTCGACTTAATCTTATATTTTATTTTATTTTTTTGTGTAAAGAGATTGAACTTAACTTGTATCAATGTAAACTAAATAAATCTGTTCTTGTTTTAGGGGTTCAAGTGTGCTTAGATTTTTTTACACCCGCCATATGAAAAAACAGCACGTACAACTAAATTTAGATCATAAATCACAAACAAAACTTTAGTTAATAGAAATACAACTTGACAAGTACCCTCTGTTGCTAACTTTTTTAAGGCAGTTCTACCCTTGACCACCAGAAAACTCCGTTGTTTTAAAAGATATCTTAGATCCGTTTACACCAATCGATGCGTTACTTTTTTTTGTGTTTTTGGTCTATATAACTCAATTTGGCCAAATTCAGACTTGTACCCCTTTTCACTGGAGCCACAGATATTAAGTGAAGATTTCCGGAAATAAACGCTCCCAAAGTAGCAAAAATTGTGCCCGCCCCCCCCCTCCTCTATCTTGTAAACCGTTTGTCCAAAAAATATGCGAAAAATATGGGAAGAACATGATCGGATATAACGTTTTTGAGTTATTGCCGAAAAACTGCGCTTCTCAACAAAAGGATGTAAGTGCCGTGAAGATACTCTCTTTTCCTGGTTATAGATTTTAAGACTGTAGTAAATGTTTAATTGTGTTATAACGCACATAATATTACTTGTTTTTTTTTCGTAATGGCCACGGACGGAACCCTATCTTGGGCGTGTCCAACACGCTCTTAGAATGTAGTGTACTACAACACATACCATCCGAATTTCAATCAACAGAGTCGTTGTTCGAACCGTTGGAACCGTTGGAAATGAGGGTTCCAGTATATCGGAAAAAGGAAATAAGGTGCCCTTAGAGCACGTTCAGACTGGCGGGAACCGCGCGGTTTCAAAATCACGCGATTCCCGAGCGGTTTAAAACGCAAAAATGTGTACTATCAGTGGCGTAGCTACCAAGGGGCTAGGCGGGGCAGTGCCCCGGGGCCCTCAAGCTCAGGGGGCCCTGGAAATTCTGCTTTATAGCTGATGATAAAGTTGCTTAGCATTTTTAAAGTATCTGTATATATAATGATTTTACTTCAAAAAACTTTTTTTATTTGCCCCAGGGCCCTAGGTTACCTAGCTACGCCACTGTGTACTATTCAGACACCAAGATTATTTAGCGATTGGCGTTTAGTTTAAAGATGGACGTCGAAGAGACAATGAAATACTGTGATTGCTTACAATAAAGAAAAGAAGAAGAAAAAAGCGATATTGGGTGCATCCAATATTTAGTGATCAATTTCCGCCGCTTGGTTTCCGCCAGTCTGAACGCGCTCTTAGAAATTTAAGTTAGTGAAGCCCTAATACTTATTACTTTCCTTTTATTTCCCTTATAAATAAATTAGCACGCAATTTATCACTCAAAACAATAACAAAACGTCGCATTTCTTGATGTGACAGCTGTCACAGAACACTTCTCTCTCTTCAGTATCAAAATTATAGTACGCATTACATTGCTGCTCGAAATAAAAACAAAAATTAATTACGCTCTGGTAGTTTATTCTGAAAATTACCAATTTCCTGCAATTTTCGCTATCAGTTTCCTATCGCATATATTATTATTAAAGACCGTAAGCAAGAAATTTTAATTAATTGTAATTGTACCGCATGCATGCACACTATATTTTCCAGTGTTTTAACCCCCGACGCAAAAAGAGGGGTGCTATAAGTTGACCGCTAAGTGTGTCTGTCGGTGTGCCTGTCTGTGGCACCGAAGCTCTTAAACGAGTGGACCGATTTGAATGTGGTTTTTTTATTTGAAAACAGTTTTTCTAGCAATGGTTCTCAGACATGTTTTATCAAAATCAGTTCAGCCGTTTTTGAGATATTGAACTTTGAAGTGACAAAGTCGGGGGTTTTTTCAATCTGTGGGTCGCAACCCCACGGGGGGTCGCCGATGCCCCCTGAGTGGGTCACGGTATCTTTAATTAAAATTTCACCGTTATTGTGTATGATTATTCAATGTCTGTATTATCACCGTTAGATAATACAAAGAACTGTAAGCGGAGGTAAGCAGGGGGTCGCCAAATATGTTTCAAACCGAGCGTGGGCTGCGTCCTGAAGAAGTCTGAAAAACACTGTTCTAATATATAAAATTCTCGTGTCACAGTGTTTGTAACCAAACTCCTCCGAAACGGGTTGACCGATTTTTATATAAAATATTTTTTTGTATATTCGGTAGGTCTGAGAATAGGACGTAAACTGTTTTTCATACTTCTACGCGAACGGAGTCGCGGGCAACAGCTACTCGTTTATTAAAATCCTTCCATTCTTAGATTCATTTCTGCGGTATAAGCGACAGGAAACTGATTGAAACATTCGTAGAACTAGGTACCCAAAAAAATTAAATAGAAGTACAAACAACTAAGTAAAAATGTTAAGCTCTGAAAAGTAATTGCTTTTCACAGCGCAGCGCATTTTTCTCACTCATTTACACCCTGTCAGAGTCATGAGACTCTTTGTTCCAAGCAACGTAACTCTACGAAATACAACTATTATTTGGCTTGTTTTTGTTTTGCTTGGCAAGAAACAAACTATGTGTTACATTGATAAAGAGGCCGCCGAAGAATTCAACTCGGATGAGCAGCATTCGGGAAACTTGGTGTTGTTTCTCGTCCAATACTCCGCAGTAGGTAACTGGAGACGAGTCTTCCCGTATACCTTTACTTGGCCGAAGTTCATTCGCCCGAATTTCACTTGCCATACCAACGTTTGCCATAAAATATATAGAACCGTGCTGTTTTCATGATTTTTTTAAATGTCATCTTTTAGAATGCAGTAGGTTAGGTTAGGTCAGTTTAATATCAACTCTGAAGAAAATACTGTTTCAGGAATAAATTACTTTATGGCAAATAAAAATTTAAAGTCTTCCGCCAGTGTGTGTTGCCAGTGCTGACCTAGTGCTCTAAGACGTGGTCCTTGACTGTTGGCCTCTTGAAGAGGCTCAGAGTCACGCAACGAGCTATAAGTACATAGAGAGCGCAATGCTCGAGTTTCTACGCGTGACAGAATCCAGAATGCAGAAATTCGCCGACGAACTAAAGAGTCACCGAGATCGATGAATACGCAAGTTTAAGTGGCAATGGGCGGGCCACATCGCTCGAAGAGCAGATAACTGTTGGGGGAGAAAAGTCGAGGAAGGCCTGGCCCCCCACTAGATAGACTGCAGGGCTACTACGAAACCCGAAACTCGAAGTTCGTATCGCACCGCCCCTCTCGCTCTCGTATTAAATATTACAAGTGTAAGAGGGACGGCACGACACGAACTTCGAGTTTCGAGTTTCGTAGTAGCATCGTGAGAGTTGCGGGCACCTGATAAATACATAACCCCCGACGCAAAAAGAGGGGTGCTATAAGTTTGACCGCTATGTGTGTCTGTCTGTGGCACCGTAGCTCTTAAACGGATATTTTATTGACACTTGAGACGACCAGTTCTTATAAATGTCACTATATTAATATGTTGTGTATATTTTATAAAAACAGCCTATATGTCAATTTGCGTCATAATGACGTCACCGGCATCAAAGTTTCGCTCCCTGGTCGGGTGTTTCCCAATTTTTCGTTGGTTAGTTGTGTCAAATTTTGGTGCCGGTGACTGTACTTGATCAGCTTGTTCGACTGTACGTTGTCTTATGCAAATAAGCGGCGGTTTAACAAGCAGCTAACCAGCTCGCTATCTCCATGAATTGAATCTCATTTGAATTCTGCTCGTTTTTTACAGCTACCAGAACGGGTGGTTTGAAATCTTATTGTATGAAGAACTAGCTTAAGCCCGCGACTTCGTCTGCGCGGATCTAGGTTATCGCGCGGTGGCGCCCTCTACCGAATAAAAGGTATCCTATGTTAATCCTTGGGGTTCAAAATACCTATATACCAAATTTCATCAAATCGGTTCAGTGGTTTCGACGTGAAAGCGTAACAGACAGACAGACAGACAGACAGACAGACAGAGTTACTTTCGCATTTATAATATTAAGTAGGGATTTATTTCGATGTTAGCATTTGATAGCAAAAATGTAATTGGACACTGTTTTGTAATACTAAGTCAACCCGCTGTCATGTTTAACCGACTTCAAAAAAGGAGGAGGTTCTATGCTCTAACGTTTGTATTTTTTTTTATGTAGGTATGTTCGCCGATTACTCAGTCATTTGTGGACCGATTTTCAAAATTCTTTTTTTATTCGAAAGGGTACTCTTCTGAGGTGGTCTCATTGTCACCAAGTCAAGATCTGATGATGGGCTCCTAGGGAAATCGAGGGCGAACCTCAAATTTTATAGGCACACCTATGGCGATTTTTGCATTTTTAGCATTAAGATAAGCATTTACATTCAGAAAGTATCATTTGGTAAACTGGACCTGATGAAGAAGACCGTAGATGACCAATGGAACTCGTCAAAGCTAAGTAATGCTAGCTCGTCTATAAACAATCATTATTAATATACCTAGATAAGCGACTAAGAAGTTAAGTTAATGATTATTTCGAACTGATCTGATCTGATGCTGAAGCCGGAAGGTAGGCAACGGAACTCTGTTATAATTCAATACAATGTCAACTGTAAAAATTCTTTTCTGAGGGTTGACATTGTATTGCAGAAATAATCAGGGTTAACGCACTATAAGCCGTGGTGGCCTAGTGGTTTGACCTGTCGCCTCTCAAGCAGAGGGTCGTGGGTTCAAACCCCGGCTCGCACCTCTGAGTTTTTCGAAATTCATGTGCGGAATTACATTTGAAATTTACCACGAGCTTTGCGGTGAAGGAAAACATCGTGAGGAAACCTGCACAAGCCTGCGAAGCGATTCAATGGTGCGTGTGAAGTTCCCAATCCGCACTGGACCCGCGTGGGAACTATGGCCCAAGCCCTCTTGTTCTGAGAGGAGGCCTGTGCCCAGCAGTGGGACGTATATAGGCTGGGATGGTGAACGCACTATTGCAAAACAGCATTCAATTAAAACAAACTCATTTATGAGTTAACTAGCTTCGCAATACTTCGCATGCGTTAATCATTAGATCCAGATGATGTTTTTAGGGTTCCGGAGCCGAAATGGCAAAAACGGAACCCTTATAGTTTCGCCATGTCTGTCTGTCCGTCCGCGGCTTTGCTCAGGGACTATCAATGCTAGAAAGCTGTTATTTTGCACGGATATATATGTAAACTATGCCGACAAAATGGTACAATAAAATTATAAAAAAAAATTGTCTATGAGAGGTACCCTAAAAAATTTTGAAAAAGGGTTTTCTACGACGATTTTTCGATTCAGTAATCTGTTTGCGAAATATTCAACTTCCCCCCCTCTAAAATCTAAACCGGTGGATGGAAAAAAATCAGGATGGTAGTAAGTATCAAAATTTCAAGGAAAACTATATAACGGCTAAGTTTGCTTGAGGATTATTAGTAGTTTAATAAATAGCAGCCTAAGGTATAAAATATACCTAAACTATGGAAGATTCCGTATAAATTACGAAATCCTTAGAAAAATATTACTTAATTTTTTGGAAATGTCTACGGAACCCTATTTCGGGCGTGTCCGACACGCTCTTGGCCGATTTTTTTTTTGCAGGTGGTAGGACCTTGTGCAAGGTCCGGCCGGATTGCCACAATCCTGCCGTGAAGCAGCAGTGCTTGCACTGTTGTGTTTCGGTGTGGAGAGTAAGACAGCCGGTGAAATTACTGGCACTTGAGGTATCCCATCTTAGGTCTCTAGGTTGGCAACGCATCTGCAATAGGTACCCCTGGTGTTGCAGGTGTTTATGGGTGGTGGTGATCTCTTACCATCAGGAGACCCAAAAAAAGATGTTGTATTGAAATTTCATCATTTAAACTAAATGAATGGATTAATGAATGATAATTTATTCCCTGAATAAGGTATCGTGAAAAAAAAATATCGTGGATTTTTCCCCCTTATTTCTAAAAGGATAACATATCAGATCATTATTATGTGACAGACTAAAAAACACCTCATCGTCATCATCATCAGCTGGAAGACGTCCACTGCTGAACAAAGCTCTCCCCCTTAGAACGCCACAATGAACGACAACTCGCCACTTGTATCCACCGGTTGCCCGCAATTCTCACGATGTTGAAAATACAAACTGAAATATAGATGCACAGAAAAACCAGAAAAATAAGACCAGCGCTGGGAATCGATCCCAGGTCCTCGGCATTCCGTGCCGTGTGCTATACCGCTACACCACCGCTGGATTACGATACAGACACGAATTTCTCCTATGCACCTCATATCTCAGCTTGTGTTGTTTCTTATTTAGCCACGCCGTAGCCCTCATCGAGAAACTTTTCGGCACTCCATTAATGGAGTGCCGAAAGTTCCAATGGAACTAACTGCTCACCCGGACAAGAGATATCGTTATTAAGCAATCAAATTAGGATTTTTTTTTTAATCTTTTTGTATTTTTTATTTCAATTCATGCATAAATGTTAACATAATTTGTACACGGTTTTAAACAATAAACGTTTCTTATTTCTTATTTCAATTCCAATTTTTTTGTTACTTTTACGGTCATCCCGTAAAACCTATATCGAAAATACAAAAAAAAACAACAAAGTAACAAAAAAATTTGGAATTGAAATAAATAATACAAAAAGATTCCAAAAAAAAAAAACAATCTTAATCTCACGATGTTGTCAGTCCATCTGGTGGGAGCCTGCTTCCTCCCCCAACGGTTATCCGTCCTTCGAGCGATGTGGCCCGCCCATTGCCACTTGAACTTGCATACTTGATACAAAAAAACCTTATACCGTAAACTGCTTCAACTTTGCCCTCTGGCCCCAACATTGCCTTATTCGATTTAGAGTCGATAACTTAGCACTCTTATAGGTTTTAAACTTTTATATACACGGGAATTATTATTACGGGGGGATAAGTTTAAAAACCTAGAAGGGTGATAGTTATTGACTCTAAATCGAATCAGGCAATGTTGGGGCCAGAGGGTAAAGTTGAAGCAGTTTACGGTACCTACTAAAAATTGCATAGTTCCTGCAGTGCGCAGACAAACCCGGCAAAAATAGGTAGGCTCAATTACTTATCCTTTATGCTCTCCCATTTCCCTGTCAGTTAATAAATTCAAGTCTCATTGTATACAGGGGGATGCGGTAAATCAACACGATGCGATAACGGCGAGCTGCATTTCGATAACACCCTATACGCGATATATGCGTTAAAATTTGGTCAGTCTTTATTTTTTCCGTTTTTTACTCGTATTTTATGTAATAAATGCGAAAGAAAGTTTATGCGCGTGTGCGTGTGTGTGTGTTGGATGAAATTTAGTACGTACTAGATAGCTGGTGGTCTGTAATAACACATTATAGGCTACTTTTCATTACGATGTTCTTATGGCATCGTATAATAGTTATTTATGTGGCTGGTGCATGCCGGTAAAAATAACTGGCACTTGAGGTATTCCTTCTTTGGCCTCTAGGTTGGCAACGCATCTGCAATACCCAGGTGTTGCAGTTGTCTATGGGCGGTGGTGATCTCTTACCATCAGGAGACCCACTTGCTCGTTTGCCATCCAGTCGAATAAAAAAAAAATTAGAGGCATTAAAGTACGAGTGTGGTATTATGAAACTCGCCTTTCACACGAGTGTTTTAATGCCTAATTATGTATAGCCGCATACATAACTTTATCTACATGCATATCATAAGTTTTCTATAATATGTTCAGATATGGCCTGTATTTTTAAGTTATTGTTACTGATAACTAGTTTGAAGTAGCTACCAGCTTAAATAAAACAGATAATAAAAAACTAAAGTTTTTATTTATAATAATTATTATTATCTACATGCATGTCATAAATTTACTACAATATGTACAGATATGCATTGTTAAAAAAAGTATTACCGATACTTTAATGTAAATATTAAGATGCACTGTACTTTAATGTGAACATTAAGATGCACCTGCAGATACCAGGTTTCTTAATAAAGGCCATTTGATAGTCGTTTCTGAACATATAATAGGGAAGTTATGATATGCATGTAGATAAAATCTAAAAAATCATTCGGCGATACGATAAAGACCTATTTATATTTATTTCGGGGATCTCAAAACCGGCTCTAACGATTTTAATACAATTTTCTATGTGTGGGTTTTCGGGGTGAGCATTCGCGATCTAGCTTGGTCTCCAAGAAGCTTACCTGGTTCTCTGCTGTTTGGGCAAAATATATTTCGCAAATGTTTCATTCTCCTATCGCCTCTCAAGCAGAGGGTCGTGGGTCCAAACCCCGGCTCGCACCTCTAAGTTTTTCCAAATTCATGTGCGGAATTACATTTGAAATTTACCACGAGCTTTGCGGTGAGGGAAAACATCGTAAGGAAACCTGCACTAACCTGCGAAGCAATTCAATTCCCAATCCGCACTGGGCCCGCGTGGGATCTATGGCCCAAGCCCTCTTGTTCTGAGAGGAGGCCTGTGCCCAGCAGTGGGACGTCTATAGGCTGGATGGATGGATGAGCCTATATTTGGCAGACGAATGTAATGTTTCATTTCCTAAGTATCAAATTTCACCGAAACCATATTATTTTCGGAACTTTCATAAAACATACCACGCTCTATAAAACCATAAGAAAATATTCTGAGATTTTTTTTTTGTTTTGGAGAAATTTGAGACTTGAGACATAAAACATTTGGGAAAAAAAATATGCGAAACGGCAGTACACGAGCATACCTACCTGTTCCTTGTGTTGTGGGGTCCTGGTCTTCCCGCCTTGCTTCTGTCCGGCCATAACCCCATACATTGTCTTTATGGTCAAAAAGTGTCACTTTCACATCGATAACACTTCACAATCATGGGCTTTAAAAAAAAACGCTTATAGAAAAAGTTTCAAACTCCCGATTTACCAAAAAAAGGCTGGTAACACTGAAACATACATTACTTAAAATACATATAACCTTTTATACCTACCAATCCTACCATAATTTCACCTAAGAAGTAGAATGGCTTACGCGAGCGATGCCGCTAGTAAAAACTAGTTAAAACACCATAACGTAATTTAATTAAGTTATTTAATTTATTGGAGTTATGACTCGCTGCCGGAAATATTTTTATTCGTTTATTTGTGAAAACTTTCCCAGCGAATTTGAAAATAGCGACTTTAGGGTCTATTAACTAATTTACGACTCTGGATAGCACTATGATAGATAAATACTTAATTAAAGTATTTTTTCGACGTAAAAATCTTGTTTTGCTTTTGCCATATGCTTGTAAATTAAGCGTAAATCAATGCTGTAGTATCGCTAGTAGATAATCGCTAATATTGATAATATGTTATTTTATTTTAAGAAAAGCTTGCGATAAAATAAGCACTCTTTTCCTCATGCATTATTTATTGTAAAATCTAAAAAAACTTTTTTTGCATAAAAATAACAAGAGATCATAAAAAAATATCTCCGTGGCTGTTAGTGCTCAGCGCCGCCGTTTTAAAGAAATTAAAAAGTTTTATGGCGCCAAATTTTTGAGGAGTGTTGCCAGAGTGATTTTGAGAATTATCTTTTTACGATAGGGAGTTTTCTCCCCTGATAAATATTTAAATTAGGTATTTAAAAATTAGTGGTTGCGCATAACTTTATCTGCGTCCCATGGGAACTCCTAACTTTCCCTGAATAAAAAAAGCCTGTATGTAGAAGTTTTCCAATAATTAAAGAAGTTTTAGAATTAATTATAATAATTTATTTATATAATATTTTATTTAATGGTGTTATTTGATAATTTATTTTGTTTTACTATTTAAAAAAAAACGCGTTTTAGTTTCATTAGGTACCATTAGATAAGTCAGTACCTAATTTTGTGTAAATATTGGAGAATTTTTGGCATTGCAGTTTTTCCCGCTTAAAATACTTAACGTCCATAATTGACACAATGCGAAATACTTAGCAGAAGATGAGTCGCGAATTGGTCACATAATACTTCGCACCTTTAAAATCAAACTGAAATAGTTCGAAATTTTCTCATTTTAAAATTCAACCATATTGTGTTTTATTTAGTTTATTTTGGAAATATGAATATTTTGAATTGTTTCAGTTTAGTTTTAAAGGTGCGACTTAATTTAAAATATTATTTGTCTTAACTTTAGAATAATAAACAAAACTTGTTACATTTTTATCAAAGATACACCACTTTTTTAAATAGACACAAAACAAAATTAATTCACTTTTGTCACATTTACTTATTATTTTTAATATATTTTGGTTTCCATTTCAGAGTAAAAGTTCTTCTTTTGCTTAGTTTTATTTTTTATTTTTGCGCGCGCGGCTTTACGCACCAACCACTCTATACGTACTGAGAGTATCCATAGCTACAATGCCGCATCGTATCAAACAACTTACTAAAACAGCCGAAACATTACATTGTAAACTTTATTCTCTGGACCATAACGCTTTTAGAACAACCCTACATCTCCATAAAACAAAGTTACATTTACATTTGAGACGTTGTGTTCTCATCTTTATTTGTATGCGTATAAAGTTCACAACATCTACTTGGTGGCTACTCGG
This sequence comes from Choristoneura fumiferana, assembly GCF_025370935.1. NCBI lineage: Eukaryota > Metazoa > Arthropoda > Insecta > Lepidoptera > Tortricidae > Choristoneura > Choristoneura fumiferana. The sequence continues at coordinate 4,271,567 of NC_133501.1, read as the reverse complement.
TATTGCTTGGAAACTAATTTACTTTTACACGCAGTTTATATTATTACACACTTTATTACCATGTAATAGAGTTCGCTTAAACAGCATTGTAGCAACAGTATAATCCCAACTTATCGTTGCGGATATTAATGCTTTACTGTTTTAGTAATACGGTGGTTAATGTTATGATTCCTGGGTTAAAGTAAGATGGTAGATTCTGAAAAAAAAAATGCAATCCTTCTTAGCTAGTTGTGATTTACGGGCTTGTTAAATAATAAACGAGAAATAAGCTAAGGAGTTAGAAAATACGCATTAGTATTTAAAAAACCGACAAGACAGACCCGCGCACCGAGCCAATGTAAAATTTTAATAAAAATAAACATTTTTTTTCTTGACATCTTTGACAAATTCAAATTTCTTAATTTTATGTTACACTGCACCCTAATGGTTTTCGTACAGACATTTTGACATAGAATACGTGATATAAGCCCACTTGCTCGTTTGCCAACCAGTCGAATAAAAAAAAATGAAATTTATTTTATTTCCAGTTTTTTTGATTCATTCTATTAAGGTGAGATTCATTTTAGTTTGGATTGATTTTTGCGTGCGTTTCAGAGATAAAGGCTCATGAGAGATAAGCCACAAAGTAATCCTCTAATAGTTTATTTTCATTTTGAGATATCTACGAAACCCAAAAATGGTTAATATTCTGTCCGTTTGTCAATCATACCTACCATCCGTCCGTCCATTATACCTACCTAGCTTTTCCGCTAGAAATGTTTATTTCTTTGTAGCGAAGAAGCAAATTTAAAATAATAGTTAATTGATATGGACCTCTGCAAAGAAGGTAACGAGTGAATTAGTCAATTATTGTGAATGGGATATTTCCGCCAATTCGTTTACCGTACCTTACCTTGTAATTTTTTTCCATGTAACTTTTTAGAGTTTCTTAGAGATCCCTACCCAAAAGGTGACAAATGGAAGGATCGAAAATTGAAATATCAATAGTGAAAATATCGACTAACTAACCTAACCTAACCTACCGTAAACTGCTTCAACTTTGCCCTCTTGCCCCAACATTGCCTTATCGATTTAGAGTCGATAACTTAGCACTCTTATAGGTTTAAACTTTATCTACACGGGAATTTTATTACGGGGGATAAAAGTTTAAAAACCTAGAAGGGTGCTAGTTATCGACTCTAAATCGAATCAGGCAATGTTGGGGCCACAGGGCAAAGTTGAAGCAGTTTACGGTACGCTACTTTCGATATTTTGACCGTCGACTTTTTAACTTTAGCTACCTATGTGTATTCGTTTTCGATATTCAGATACGTCCCCAAATGGAATCCTATTAATGTTGCTAGATTTTCTTCAAGAACTGTAATGGATAGACAGCTAAATTTATAGGTATAGGTAGGTTACGTACATAATGTGTATTTCTGCCACTACAAAAAAACTACACAAATAAAATAAGAGAGATATTTCTTCGCTCGATAGAGTCCGGAATAATTACTACAGAAGAACTTAAAGTGGCAATACATGCTTCAGGATTCTAAGTTTCTTTGCGAACTACTTTCCGCTGGCATTCGAGTCGTTACAGTGTGTGTATGTCTTTATTTGTTTAGTTTTAAATGGGTGCCACTGAAAAACAGCGTTACGGCTTACCACGACATTATGCTGAGCAGTGGCGGATTTATGTTTTTATGAGTGTAGGCCACTTTATATCCGCCGCCCTATGTAACTTTCTAAAATAATATTTTTTTGAAATCTGCCGCCCGTAGGCCGCGGCCTATACGGCCTATTTATAAATCCAGGACTGATGCTGAGTGGGGCCCAAATGGCCCAATTTATTCTATTCGATGTCTATTTGTACCTACGCCATCCTGGAGCCATGTCACGCTACAAACATCAAAAAATTAGCTTTAGAAATGGAAAAATTTTTTTTTTCGCAATTCGCAATTCAATGAGCTATCGCGTATGAATTCGCCGCTAGAGGCGCTAGTGTAGCGTGAGGTCTCCGAAATGTCAAATCTCATAGTTTTTGGGTGAGCTACGCGGGTTTATTTATAATTAGAATAATTGTGTGAATATTTTGCATTACCTGAAATTAATTATGGCGATTATGCGATAAGGGGCAATGTCTGTGTTTTGAGACAGTTTTGTCTTTCGAAATCTTTTGTCCTCACTTTTTTCCGAACAAAACGGGACTACGCAAGACTGTGGTTGCTCGATATTTTTATGGTACGGTTTTAAGATATATTAAATATGATTTTAATCTAAATTTTTGTTTTTACGCCCGTAATAACAGACTTTGAAAGCCACACTTAAAAACCTCACTCAACAGTGGCGTCATCTAGTAAGACAAAAAAACGATAGCCCTCATTAATTACAGAGCATACACACAATTAAAAAATACTTAAGGCAATATTTTTGCGAAATTGCCAAAGCGGTCCCAGCTCAGCATGGTATTGGGCGTGCAGACCAACGCCTTTCGCTGTGACCGCTTACATTGCTTCTTCTAATAATTTTTTACGCATTCACTGCCACCGATGCACATTTGAGTTTTCGGAACTTCGTCCAGTGCCGCTGTCATAATTATTCAATTTGAACGCACACGTGCGTCGGTGGCACCAGTGGAAGTCAGGTGAATGCGTTAAAGAAGAATAGAAATAAGAAAACGAATTATTCTTTATTGCCGCTGAACTGACATCGTTCAGTTTGACGAGTACGATCTGTTTTAATTATTTTCTCCTGCTCAAAGCCCCACCTGGAGTCTTAGCTGTTGCATTTTTATTCGTTAACGATTATATTGCTTTCTTTTCTTTCGAAGAGCAATTGTGTTTGAAGAGATACAAAATTTTACGCAGAACGACTAAAACTAAATGTTGTGCTAATGCAACGGACTAAGCCACGACACAGTCGAAAGCTTCGCAGCAGTTCCACAAAAGTTAATCTCACCAAACTTAACACGCATATCTTATAGCCAAGATAAAAAGAAAGAGAACTTTTGTTTCTATGTTCGCTGTTTTTTTTTTAAATATACAGGCGTCTTTTTGTTATGAATAATAAATAAAATAAAAATAATATTTCATATCACAGATCTATAAATAATGTTTTCTTTCTTTAGTCTAGTTTGATCATCTCATCGCATTTTATTTTTTAACAATGTGTGAGAAAACGAGCGGAGATGTCCAGTCCAATTATATGCAGAAGTTACTGAGAGCTGTTTCAGCCTTCGACGTAATAAAAAAATCCACCACAAATTATACGCAATCATGCAAATTTATTCATCACACATTATTCAGAGGGGATACTACGAAATTCGAAATAGAAAATTCGTATCGTACCTTCCTCTCACTCTCGTATTAAATGATATAAGCGACAGCGGGACGCAAGATACGAAGTTCGATTTTGCACTTCGTATGCCCTGGTAGGCGTAGGAGGAACTATGTGGCGTACTCTGAAACTCCGATACCTGAATTAGGGAACTTGTATGTCACGTCACCAAGCCTTAGATTCTCAGATAATTATAACTAAATATAGGGAATGTTTTACAATCACATTAGTGACAATTTAGGCGTAAAAATTTTATCGCCTTATTACACACCATGAATTAGTGCAAAAATTGTATACCAACTGACACAAAATGCAGGGTAGACATAGGTGTCTTATCACCAGGGGTCAGACAAAAAGTGCGGATGGCGTAAAAATGACGTAATCTTGCACACAAGATGATGTTTTTATTTAAACTTCCGTGTGACATGTAGTAACAAAGTAGCATTAATGAAGTAACAAAAATAATCGTAAATAAATCAATGGTCAGTGAATACAATAAATTTCATATCGTTTAATAAAGAGGTTGATAATGATGTGATAATTGTTTATGAAATCAAAATACTATCGAAATCATATAAGTGGTTTGACGTCATCGGCACTTTTTGTCCGACCCCTGCTTGTCACTTAAAGCGATCTCTTCAAGAGAACTATTTGGATCCAGAGATTAGAATTCATAAAAGATATTTTATTCTATTGTATTTAAAAATATTTGAACCACTGTATGGATAACACTGTCGCTGAGCCCACTTAACTCTCCCGCAGCGTGCGCCTGGATTTCCCTACAATTCGGATTTTCTACGTTACTGAGCTTCGTCGCAATTCGCATGCAGATGGGAATACCTGCATTTTATTTTTATTTTCTGCATGTGATTAAATTGAGTATTTTTTTTATTGACCCGTGTGGTGTCGGGTTAGAATTACCTCTACATTTCTTCCGTGGATGTCGTAAGAGGCGACAGGCTAGCAACCTGTCACTATTGTACCGTTTTTGTCAAACTCTAAACCTCAAGTTGCTAAAAGTGGCTCCGAAGCAGTATCGTTTCGTGTGCTCTGCCTACCCCATTGGGAATACAGGCGTGATTTTGTGTGTGTGTGTTGTGTTTTTATTTATTTAAAATCTGGTAAGTACCTACTGTATTGCAGCAGCGTAGCAGGAACAAATATTTTATTAAAGAATTCATAAAGAAACTTTTCAAGTTTGTGTACATTAAACGAAAATATGGCTTGTTTTATTATTATCTAATCACACTGCCCATGAGTTCCAACTACTCAAGGAGAGTCATTGGTCCATTGCCGCCTTTTAAAAGTTAAGCCCTTTTCTTGAAAGCCCGATGTCATAGTTGT